>NC_139960.1:11255844-11295844 GCF_963454915.1 Gymnoscopelus microlampas | reverse complement strand
ATGAACACTCAGGTATATTGCACAGTGTATGAACGATAGTAGCAGAGTGTTTCTCTTACAGTATTATTATCTCATTTTTTGTAATCTCTGTTATACATATGATTTGGACACTTTTGCAGTTTGGCGCGTGTGCGCATGCATGGATATCTGTGCACACTTGAGCGCGCTCGCGCCCGGCTCGTGCGCGCACTCGCCCTTTTCCTCTTTTAAATCTGTGCGCCGCCTCGGTGCAGGGCCATTTAAGTGCTTGACCTAATTTCTCTGGCAGCGTAGAATCCAGTGAAGGCCTTTCCTCTGTGCACGTGCGCGCGCAGGAGTGCGCGCGCACGTGCACCGCGCACGAGCAACTCTGGGTGTTTCCTCCTTGCCTTATAACAGGAAGCTGATGTGGAGTTCATCTGAGGACAGGGAAAAGGCCCTTTCTTTCCACCCCTGAATCATTTGAGAGAGAGAGAGAGAGAGAGAGCGAGAGAGAGGGAGAGAGAGGGAGGGAGGGAGGGAGGGAGGGAGAGGGGAAGAGAGAGGAAAAAAAGGAGTAGAAAAAAAGGAACCAGCCCTGTGCACTGATTCAGCCCTCTGCAGTCTGTCCTGCTTCTCTCTCTCTCTCTCTCTCTCTCTCTCTCTCTCTCTCTCTCTCTCTCTCAGCTTTATTTTATTTTTTTGGCTGAGCCGGCAGATTTAGTTTTTTTCTGTGTGTGTGTGTGTGTGTGTGTGTGTGTGTGTGTGTGTGTGCGTGTGTGTCTCTCTCTCCCAAATCGCACAGACAGAACATCTATATTTTAGGATACACTGCAATGTCGAGGAGCGAGTGGGTGTGTTTTAAGGACAGTCCAGAGAGAGAGAGAGAGAGAGAGAGAGAGAGAGAGAGAGAGAGAGAGAGAGAGAGAGAGAGAGAGAGAGAGAGAGAGAGAGAGAGAGAGAGAGAGAGAGAGAGAGAGAGAGAGAGAGAGAGAGAGAGAGAGAGAGAGAGAGAGAGAGAGAGAGAGAGAGAGAGAGAGAGAGAGAGAGAGAGAGAGAGAGAGAGAGAGAGAGAGAGAGAGAGAGAGAGCAGTGGGTTGAGAAGAGAGAAATGGGGAGGCTTGGAGGACTGGAAGATGGAAACGGAGAGAGAGAGAGTGCGAGCGAGCGAGCGATTGTGAGTCTGAATTATACAGTGAGGAAATAAATACAGAGAGAGATGAATGAAACAGGTTTTTTGGTTCAATTTGAAACGTTCCCACAGCGCGCGCACAGGCACACACACACACACACACACACACACACACACACACACACACACACACACACACACACACACACACACACACACACACACACACACACACACACACACACACACACACACACACACACATAGAGAGAAGATAAAATACAATAAAGCAGAGACACCTACACGGTCACATCCTACAGTGTTAATGTATCCTTTTGTAACCCCCCTCTGTAACCGGGGAGCGCAAATGTAACCAAACGGGTCCATTTGGTTACAGTTGCGCGCTCCCCGGAGTTAAAGTAACGCTCAGTGTTTTTACTGTGTGTGCTCACACTCGGTGACCTTCAGTGTCAGTGTGTGTCCTGTGTACGCTGAGGACATTCCCTGCACATGTTTACTGTACTCTGGCTTTATTACAGTGGAAATAAGAAACACATTTGGTTTGTTTTTACTCGAAAGTCGCTCTTTTGTTGTTGCTTTTTTTCCACAACATTATTATTATGTGCATACTTTAACACTGTGAATGTCTTAACAGATATTTATTTGGTTTGCAGTAATTTTCAATTTAGACATAATCTAGATCTAGATGCTTATCTAAGCATTCCACTCAACATAAATATAATTAGTGTGTGTGTGTGCGTGCGTGTGTGCGCATGTCTGCGTATGTGTGTCTATATGTACTGCATTTACATACCGGTATGTTACATTTTGAGGAATTCAAATTAAAACAGAGCACAAACGTAATTGAATTAAGCATTTCTTGGAAAAACAACACAAAGTTATAAAATGCCAAATAGAAGACTTATACGTCTGGTGTAGATATCAACAGTTGGGCCGACCGGGATTTGCATAATGAACTATTAATCTGAATCTACAGTGAATATAATGAGGAATATACAATGTAACAGTAAAACATTTATGACAGTTTGAACGTACAATCTTATTATCAGTATTGCTATTATGGGCATAAGGTTAATATGTCAGGTGTTGTCAGACTTTCACGTGTCGGATCAGCAAGGTATCCCTGTACAGTAACTACTTAAGCCCTATATATGCCTTCTTGTATGACAAATAGTGAAAATAGCTGCTCACAAAGCGTTGTGGTGCAATGCCTTGTGAGCTTGTAGATCGGCTATTTTCAAAATTCTTGATTCTTGATTTTTGCAAATGTGTGACAATTTCAGTCCCCTATTTTATGTCCATGAAATATGTATTCCTATTAATATGTGTCCCTATATTATGTCCGTAAGATAGGAACACTAGGTTAAAGATATTTGCCTCCAGAAAATCTTTCTGTCTGTCTTTCTGTCGAACAGCAGAGACATAACACAACATAAAAGCGTGCATACAGTACAAGAAAACAGCCATAATCCGTTAATTGCACATTGTAATTGTCATCACCGTTAAAAGCTAATCCCTCAGTTAATCCCTCATTGGTCAATGATTAAAAAAAAACCTCATTGGTCTTTGTACAAATGCTTGAGTGAAGCCTTTTTACAGTAACAATGTGGCATGGTTTTGATTTGGGTGTGTTTGTGTTGTAGGGCAGAAGAGGAGAGGAGAGGAGGGGTGTGGAGAGACACCACGAGACCACCAGACCAGACCACTGCATTGCAGGTGAGCCCTCACAGGCACTTCAACAATAGTTTTTTTTTTTTGCATGAAGGGAACTGTGCACAGATCCAACTCTCAATCCACTCTTATCAAGCCCTGTACTCGCAAGAAGAGACAAAAAAAAGCATTTTTTTTAACGACTTTCAACCTATTGTATTCATGTTTATTAAAGGTGAAGATGTTCGCAAATTAAAACAAGAAATAGAAAAGGTGACTGCTAAATTTGGCTTGTAGAGATTGCCTTTTTTTTTTTGCTGCTTGCGCGATGTAATAGGCTATGCATTGTTTTTTTTTGTTTTTTTTTTAAGCGAACATTTGTAACTCAAATCTTTGCTTCTGGGGGGTCCCTGGAACAACATATTCTACAAATGTTTCTAAAAATATATATATTCAAAGATATTTTTCCAGACAAATGTTCACGATTTTTCAAAAATAGCAAAAAAAAATCGCTATTTCTGACTATATGGCCTACGTGTGCATCAAACTCCATGCCTCAGCAAAATATGATACCTGTATATTAGACATTATTTTAGCAGATAAGGACTTGACATTGTTGATTATATTAATTTGGCATCTAAAGGTAGACATATAAATGGTAATGGAAACCGAGGTCATTGGAAGCATAGTCGGGTCAGGAATAGAATCTTAACCAGAAGTTTAACCACCTCCTAAGCCTGCCTCCTTTTGGGCATGTCATGTATAGGCAAAAACGTACAACTTTTAATACGTTTAAAAACAGTGAAAATAGCAGATCTACAAGCTCACAAGTTGTAGATTGAGCCTGTTGATCAGGTGTTTTCACTATTCCTCGCGTGATGAACTATATAGACATATCAATTCCCAACATATTGTTTTGGGGTTTCGCTGGTTTCAGTTCATTCAACCTCCTCTTGTGTGTTGGCTAGTGAGGCATGTCCTAGTGAGACCTGACAGAATGGGGTTCATTTGGTGCCGTCCTGCGCGCGCATACTGGTTCTTATCAGTGTGACGTCGTCTGTTAAGGGGTCTATAGTGCTTATTAACACATTGATTGCCTAGATCGAGTTAACTCAATTTTAGAATCCATCGCTTGCTCGCTCGATTTTAGCAAAAAATGTTTTTTTTATTTTTTTTATTTGTTTATTTTTTGTTTTTTGACCCAAAGACCAAGGAGATATGATTTTTCGAAGATCTAGACTCCTATCCACTTCCTTGTTAACTTAAAACTTAAAAATTCTGTATCTCGGCTCCTGAGTACTTTTTTTTTTCAATGAAAAATCTCTTGGCATAAAACTGCAAAAAATCTGAAAAGAATCTGGCAGTGTATGTGTTAAGTGGTGTAAACCAACCAGTTCTGTATCTCCCTGTTTTCACGATATATATATACTGTCGCACATGACGTGTAATTTTAACCCATTAAGACCGGGAACGCATCTGTGTCATTTTTAGATTTCTTTGGCTATTCAAAAATAGCAGATCTACAAGATCTACAGCTTGTAGATCTGCTATTTTTGAAAAGTCGTGAACAATTGCTCAAATCTTTCAATATATATTTCTTAAAGTGAACATTTTTAACTCAAATCTTTGCTTCTGGTGGGGGGGGGGGGGGGGGGCGTGTCCCTGGGACTAAATATGTATATAAATAAGGGTGTCCGTGGCTATCTCAGGTCTTAATGGGTTGAAAGAAAAGAAAAGGCCGTTTCAATTCCACGCAGTGAGCTCAGCCAGTATGTCCAGCAATGCTGTCGGCACCACGAGTCCCCCGGCCGGGTGAAAAAGGGAACCGTGTCCGTCTCTTCGGTTGTGGAACGATGCCATAATTGTGTGGGTGACTTAAGAGGTATTTGAATACAGTACACACACACGCAAGACTTCTTTCTGGGAAGAAACGAGGCGGTCAGATTATGATTTATGATTTTCTTTTTTTCCTCTCCCTCTCTCTCTCTCCACCTTGGAGTTGATTACAACAACACGACGGAGCTTTAGTAAGTCGTAAATCATAACATCGTGCGGTAAAATCTATGCCGTTCCTCTGATCTCTGTGCTTGTAAGTCACTGTGGATGAGAGCGTCTGCTAAAATGCTTAATTTCTTTTGTGTGGGAGAATAATTTCACTCATCCCTTGACTTCTGAACTGGACTGAACTGGATTCATGGTTTAAAGACAGGAAAACGTGATCTATCTATACTGTATATGTTATAATTTTGGAAATGTGTGTTTGAATAGCTAAATGTGCCCCACCCCAACATTCAGAAATCATCCCGGTAAATGATGTTTTCTGATGTCAGGAGTCCACCACACCCTGCTAAACTCATCCAATCTCCATTATAAACGAATACAATTATTTTTGGATCCAGCAGCGTGTTTGACACATTTAGACCCGGGGACGCATCTGTGTCATTTGAAGATTTCTTTGGCTATTCAAAAATAGCAGATCTACAAGCTCATAGCGCGGCACCGAGTGCCGTGCTATGAGCTTGTAGATCTGCTATTTTTGTAAAATCGTGAAAATGTGTGCAAATCTTTGAATATATTTATATATATTTTTTAAAGCATTAGGATTTAGAAAACATTTGTTTTAATCGGCCTCAGGTCTTAATGGGTTAAAGAAACTGTGGGGATGTGCATATCCTACTCCTTTTTTCAGATATTTACAATATAGACCAATATTATACCAAGTACAGTCAATACACTGTGTACAACTAGCTACGTCCTCCACTCGGGATGCCATGATTCTTAACCCATTGAGACCTGGAACGCATCTGTGTCATTGTTTTGATTTGAGCTAATAAAGCATTATTTTACACTTTGGCTATTCAAAAATAGCAGATATGCAAGCTCGTAGCACGGCACAGAGTGCCACGCTACGAGCTTGCATATCTACGAAATACGCGATCTAGAGCATGGACCGTCCGCTCTGGTTTTTATCTGCGGTATCTTTTTCAGCAGGTATGGAGAACATTTCTCATTCAAAGTCATTTCCATATACTTTTAAAAAGTAAACGACATTGTTGTCTATTCATGGCCTAGTATGTAAATGTCAGAAATGGCCCCTTATCTCTCTGCCTTTTTGGTGGGGAAAAAAAGGTGGGAAATAGGACATTTTGAGAGAAATGGTGTCATCAATGTCAAAAGTTACGTTTAAGCCTAATGTGTCACTGTATGTGCTCAGCTCCTATATAGTTGGCATTGAGACATTCTTAGTGGCATGTCTGCCCTCTCAACCAGGGTTGCCAGATCTGCTTATTATAATTTCCCCGCAATATTTTATTTGAAAATAGCCGATCTACAAGTTCACAACGCGTCGCATCGCGACGCGTTGTGAGCTTGTAGATCTGCTATTTTCAAATAGCTGATGCATATGTTAAAGTGCTCATGTGGCCCATATGCACTTCTTTTGGGCTGGTTTTCCTAGACCTGGTTGCTTGTTTCTCTCACAGAATCTGGCAACACTGCTCTCAACCCTCAGTTGCTGCAATTAATCCTTACAGACGTTGTTTTTAACGCACTCGTCAAACCTGATGGGTGGCGTTTTTGTCAGGTACACGTCGTACTGTAAACAAAGCACATACGCCACATAGTTAGCATTGTCTCTGAGGTGTTAGCGCTCTAAGGTGAACCCTGCATATCTGCCTCAAGCAAACATTAAACCAACAGTAAACAGCTAGTCAGTGGTTCTCTCTCAAACAGTGGTGTAAAGTAACTACAGTAAGTACATTGGCTCAAGTACTGTACTTTTGAGGTATTTCTTTTACTTTACTGGAGTATTTCCAATTTTCAGTACTTTCACTCCTACTCCACTACATCTGACGAGCAAATATTATACTTTTACTCCACTACAATTATTTGAAAACTTTAGTTACTAGTTACTTTGTAGTAATCTCAATCGCAACAGGCTCTTCCATCCATTAAGGCCGGGGACTGAACTCGTGAACATTTTTGCAAATCTTTGAATATAAATGTATATATGTTTTTTTTTTTTTTATAACTTTGTGTTTATTGAGGATACTTCAAGTAGTTACATTTATCACTTTTTTCAATAAAATAAAACAAAACAAATCATAGAACAGACATTTACAAGAACTTTGGCAAACAAATACAAAAAACAAAAAACAAAACAGAAAATATATTTACACATTACCTTATTTAGACCTTTGTGGGGGTGCACATTAACCTCATTTTCTTACGTCATCACATCCCTTCTCTTAAGATTATGTATATTATCCATTTTTCCCATCTTTTTTCATAGAGATCTTCCCTTATTTTCAGTTTGAATGTCAATTTTTCCATATCCTGAATATTGTCCACTATATTTCTCCACTGTGTATAGTCCGGTGCGTCAGTCTTGAGCCAGTTCCTGGTGATAGCCTTTTTCCCAGCCGCTAGGAGGATTTTGGCTAGATAACAGTCTCCTGGATGTACAATTCCCTCCATATGACCCAAATACATTACAAGACAAGAATGGGGAATTTCATAGCCTAAAACCTCACATATTGTTGAGTGCAGAGTTTCCCAAAAAGGCTGGATTTTCGTACAGCTCCAGAAGACGTGTGTATGATTGGAGTCAGAGTTTCCGCAGTTTCGCCAGCATAGCTGTTGATTCTTAATTTGTTTGCTTTTAATCTGGGGTGTGATAAAATACCGGATTTGATTCTTCCATATGAATTCCCTCCATCCCTTTGACTGCGTTGTTGTCTGATGCATTTCCCACATACCATACCACGTCTCCTCCGGAATCTCCTCACCCAATTCTTTTTCCCATTTACTCTTAACATATATTGTTGAGCATTTTTTGGATTCCATCAAGCATGAATATACTTTAGATATGGTCCTGGGTACAACTTCACCATATGCCCGTATAAAGAGTTTTATTAAGGGATGGATTTCATCCTCGGCTGTTTTAATTTTCTTGTTATAATAGTCTCTTATTTGTAAGTATCTAAATAAATCCTGATTTGCCAAATCGTATGTGTTTTTTAATTCCTCAAAACTTATCATTTAATTTTTCTTAATCAACAGGCACATGGTTGTCACACCCAGTTCCATCCACTGTCTAAACCTCAGGTCCAGTAGCCCTGGCTTAAATGCTCCATCGTATGCAACCCATTTCAACAGGCCAAGTTCCTTTCCCAGTTTCAATTGTTTTACAATGGAGTACCATGTATTTAAAGTGTAGCTTGTTATTGGGTCTAATTCTATCGCACTCCTTACCCCTGCCGGAACCTCCTTTTCTCCAATACAAGTTTGAATCGGGAATGCAAACCCAGGTGTCTCAATTTCCTTCCACCGAGCCGTGTAGTCCGCACTACACCAGTAAATAAGTGGGCGCATTTGTGCTGCATGGTAATATTCTCTTAAATTTGGGAGAGCCATCCCTCCTTTATCTTTGGGCAACTGTAATGTACTGAATCTTATTCTAGGTCTTTTTCCTTCCCAAATAAATCTTGATATAAGTTTATCCCATTTCGTAAACTGAGTAAGTGGAACCGGCACAGGTAAGGACTGAAACAGATACAACAGGCGTGGCAAGATATTCATTTTTACCGCATCTATCCTATCGCTAAGCCCCATCGGATAAGTAGTCCATCTTTCTATGTCTGTCTTTATATTATTGTCAATTTCCTCGTAGTTACTTTTGTCTTGGGCATGACGTTAAACTGCATCCGACGGTGGGGGCCTGGACCTAGGGGACAGAATGAGGGTACCCCTAACCACTGTTACCTCCGGGCGGCCTTTGGCAAAGGCTCAGTACCTGTCAGCCCCCAAACCAGGGTTACGGTGAAGTTCTGGGCAGGTGGGGCTCAGAAGCCTGGGAGGGCAACCCGCCTAGGAGAAGGGAAACTCCAAAATGAAACCTCCACTGCCCTGTGGCAATACCCTATATACGGGATGGGCTTCGGGAGTCAACCCCAAGGACAAATCAGGAGCTGGAGTCCCTACAGGTGGTCCGCTGCTATCCTAAGCAACGTTCCGGCAACTCCTGCGACGACGTTGGTGCCAAGCTGTATTGGCTTCTGCCTCTCCCTTGGATCCCACCAGCAGAGTGGAGAGGGGGGACCTGCTAAGTGGGTTATAGCTGGTCTCCCATACCTTGAAACCCAGGCTTGCGCACTGGAGAGGACACTCCAGCGTCGCTTCACCGCGACGACACAACACGGGGAGCAGCAGTCTACCGGTGATAAGCCTCGCTTGATTGGCGTAAATGTGAGGCGCCAGGGGTTGCTCCTGACGGTGGGAGAGATTGTTAAGTTTCGACTGAACAGCTACCGCCCGCCTAAGCTGGGCAGCCCCCAGCCCAAAAGGTGCTGTTCCGCCACAATCCGCTTGCTTCACTGGGTGCGTGAAGCTTAAGGTTATACCTGACAGGTGGATGGAAATCCTGCACCAGGAAAAACAAGAAAAACAAGGAGACCAGCACTCCGAATAATTTGCTGGAACGTTAGGACTATGACTCCCGGTCTATCAAATAACATCCAGGAGATAGACGATGCACGCAAGACAGCAGTGATTGACACCGAACTGCTCAGACTGAAAGTAGACATTGCCGCCCTACAAGAGACCCGTCTTGCTGAATCTGGCACTTTGCGTGAAAAGAATTACACCTTCTTTTGGCGAGGAAAAGCTTCCGATCAAACCAGGGAGCATGGTGTCGGTTTTGCCGTCAAAAACACCCTACTGAATATGATTGAGCCTGGTGAAATTGGTACTGAGAGGATACTTGCCATGCGACTGCACACCACTGATGGGCCTGTCAACCTCGTCAGCGTGTATGCCCCAACGCTGTACTCCCCTCAAGATGTCAAAGATGAGTTCTATGACCGACTTCACAGAACCATCCAGAGCATGCCAACGCAGGAACAGTTAATTCTTTTGGGGGACTTTAATGCCAGAGTGGGCGCTGACTCTGGATCGTGGCCGACCTGTCTTGGGCAATTCGGGGTCGGTAGCTTAAACGAAAATGGTCAACGCCTGCTTGAATTATGCACTATAAACAACATGTGCATCACTAACACCTTTTTCCGGACAAAACCGCAGCACAAGGTCTCCTGGAGACATCCACGCTCCAAGCATTGGCACCAGCTAGATCTCATTATCACCAGGCGGTGCCACCTCAAGAACGTGCTACTCACGCGGTCCTATCAGAGTGCCGACTGTGATACTGACCATTCCTTGGTATGCTGCAGCATCAGGATGAAACCCAAGAAGATTCACCATGCCCGGCCACCAGGGAGGGTGCGTATAAATGTCAACAGTACAAAGCACCCTGACAAAGTGGAAGAGTTCACAAAGGCACTGGAAAGGGCCTTCACCATCAAGCAGCCAGAAGGAAACGCTCAGCAAAGATGGATCTACTTGAGGGACACACTGCACAGCGTAGCACTGAAGGTGTTTGGCAGGAAGAAACGCTTGTCTCAGGACTGGTTTGAGACTCACTCAGGCGAACTCAGCCCTGTGATGGAAGAAAAGCGAGCTGCCTTGCTTAAATACAAACGATGCCCCACTCGGTCCTCACTGCAAGCTTTAAGAACAGCAAGGAGCATAGCCCAGAAAACAGCTAGGCGCTGTGCAAATGCTTATTTTCTGCAGATCTGCAAAGACATCCAAGCAGCAGCTGACACAGGCAATATTCGTGGGGTTTACGATGGCATAAAATCAGCTATCGGTCCTACACTGCAGAAAACTGCACCCCTTAAGTCTCCAACAGGAGAGATCATCAGAGACAAAGGGAAGCAGATGGAGAGATGGGTGGAACATTATTCAGATCTTTACTCCACGGAGAGCACCATCTCTGATTCTACAATGGAGGCAATCAAGAGCCTACCGACCATGGAGGAGTTAGATGAAATGCCATCCCTGGAGGAATTAAGCAAAGCCATCGACCGCCTACCTTCCGGAAAAGCTCCAGGCCTAGATGGAATCCCGCCTGAAGTTGTCAAGTGTGCAAAGGGACCCATGCTAAACCACCTGCATGAACTTCTCCTCCAGTGTTGGGAGGAGAGTGCAGTACCACAAGACATGCGGGACTGCAGTATTGTCACCCTCTATAAGAACAAAGGGGATAGAAGTGACTGCAACAATTATAGAGGTATCTCTCTGCTAAGCATAGTAGGGAAGATCTTTGCTCGTGTTGTACTGAACAGGCTCCAGAAACTCGCAGAGAGAATCTACCCAGAGTCGCAGTACGGCTTCAGGTCAGAGCGATCCACGACCGACATGATCTTCTCTCTGCGCCAGCTGCAAGAGAAGTGCAGGGAACAGAGGATGCCCCTGTATGTTGCTTTTGTCGACCTGACCAAGGCCTTTGATCTGATAAGTCGAGATGGCCTCTTCAAGATCTTGAACAAGATAGGATGCCCCCCGAAGCTCCTAAACTTGATCCAGTCTTTCCATACAGATATGAGAGGCATTGTCCAGTTTGATGGAGCTTCCTCTGATGCTTTCGACATCCGCAGTGGTGTGAAGCAAGGCTGTGTCCTTGCTCCAACCCTCTTTGGCATTTACTTTGCTGTAATGCTGCAACATGCTTTTGGACAGTCAGCTGATGGCATATACCTCCATACAAGATCAGATGGAAAGCTGTTCAGCATCTCACGCCTGAGGGCGAAGACTAAAGTCAGGCAAGTCCTCATCAGGGACATGCTCTTTGCAGATGACGCTGCACTGGTAGCCCACTCGCAAGAGCAGCTGCAAAGGCTCATGGATCAGCTCTCCAACGCATGCACAGATTTCAGACTCACCATCAGCCTGAAAAAAACACACATCATGGGACAAGGCGTTGAGAACATCCCTTCAATCACTATATCAGACTACAAGCTGGAAGCAGTGCACCAGTTTACTTACCTTGGCTCCACAATCACGGATAACCTCTGCTTAGACCCTGAAATCGATCGGAGGATTGGTCGAGCTGCAACAACCTTTGCTAGGCTAAACCAGAGAGTATGGACCAATAGTAAACTGTCGACCCACACCAAGATGTCTGTCTACAGCGCTTGCATCATCAGCATCCTGCTGTATGGGAGCGAGTCTTGGATTACATACTCAAGACAAGAAAGACGCCTCCATGCATTTCACATGCGAAACCTCAGACGCATCCTCAACATCAAATGGCAAGATCGTGTGACAAATGAGGAAGTCCTCAAACAAGCTCAGATGTCCAGCCTCTACACCATGTTGCGCCAGCGGCGTCTTAGATGGCTCGGCCATGTCCATCGCATGGCAGACGGGAGGATTCCCAAGGACCTGCTGTACGGTCAGCTTGCCACTGGCACCAGGCCAGTGGGCCGCCCCCACCTGCGGTTCAAAGACGTGTGCAAGCGGGACATGAAATCCATGGACATAAGAGTGGACAACTGGGAGGATAGTGCAAACGATCGTGCCAGCTGGAGGCAGGAGGTCCGGAAAGGAATCCAGAAGAGTGAAACGGCGCTGAGTCAAGCAGCAGCAGAAAGGAGAGCAAGGCGAAAAGCACCTCAATCAGCATCAGCAGGCGAGAGCACATTCAAGTGCAATCACTGCCAGAGAGACTGTAAATCGCGAGTGGGACTGTACAGCCACACTATGCACTGCTCCCTCAGCACCACCTGATCTAATCCAAGTGCGCTTGTGCCATGGTCTCTCGAGACTGACGGCCGCTACTACTACTACTTTTGTATAATTTTGATAGATTTTTAGTGATATTTATGCCTAAATATTTAATTGTTTTTGCTCCCCAATTTAGGTCCATGTCCTTGAGTTTCTGGTCTGGTGTGCAGTTAAGCATGAGAATCTGAGTTTTGGTTTTGTTCAATTTGTAGCCTGAGTATAAGCTGAACTGATCCAGGGTCTGTATAAGATGTTCAAATGAAGACACTGGATTTTTTAAATAGACCATTACATCATCGGCAAATAGGCTTATGACATGTTTTTGGTTATTAATTTCTATCCCCTGTATTGCTTCCTTCTGCCTAATCATCTGTGCCAGTGGCTCGATGAAAATCGCGAACAGCGAAGGTGAAAGATTACAACCCTGCCGACAACCTTGTTCTAATTCAAATCTATCTGTCAGTGAGCCATTTATTTTTATTCTGGCCGTAGGCTTGGTATAGATTGATTTAATACATTGAATCGCCTTTTCTTGAAACCCAAATTTCTCTAATGTTAGGAACAGGAACCTCCATGAAACCTTATCAAAAGCAGAAGCTGCATCCAGGCTAACCACTGCTGCTGGTGTCTTGTTTTTGTTTATTTTGTGCATAATGTGTAGCGTTCTTCTAATGTTGTCTTGTGTTTGCCTGCCTGTTACAAAGCCAGTCTGATCTTCGTCTATCAACTCTGGTATAATAAATGTATATATGTTTTACAGCGAACATTTTTAACTGTGCCTCTGGGAGGTCCCTGGAATAACATATTTTGAGGTGGGGGTCCGCGGCCAAATGCATATTATTTTAGGGGTCCTTGACATGAAAAAAGTATCAGAACCGCTGATACGTTTACAAAAAAAAAAAAAAATGTTAGTATTTAGAAGACATTTTGTAGAATCCCCAGAAGCAAAGATTTAAGTTACAAATGTTCACTTTGAAACATGTTTATATTCAAAGACACAATGACAGGCAACCAAACACACACAATAGAAGTTGGTTCCAAAAAATGAGACGAGCGCCATTATGAAGGATTACAGTTACCCACAAAACCTCATGGCCAATATGAAATGAGATCTGGCTGCAGAACAGCACTGAGGTTGTGAGGTAAGACATTTGATGCTAAAACTGTAACACTTTAGTGGATGTACTGTAATCCTACCGCTGCTATTCTCTCATATGTTATGTGATCATGGTTGGAGCTCGGTGATAATGTCAGGTTAGCTACGGCTCTAGCCCTTGTTGTGGACGAAGTGCACGCAGCGCTGTAGTCATCCGCAATGTGGAACTTAAAAACGTTATTTTAACCAATCTGTATGGTGCAGTATGATCAGTGGTGGAAAGTAACTAAGTACATGTACTCAAGTACTGTAGTAAAATGTTCAGGTGCTTTTACTTAAGTGGAGTATTTCCAATGTTTTACGGCCAAACACATTTGGTAATACAGTACATTACAATTTGAGGGTCCTTGACATAGAAACAAAGTTAGGAAGCACTCTAGCTCATACATGGACGGAGTTAACCCTTTAAGACCGGGAACGCATCTGTGTCATTATAAGATTTCTTTGGCTCTATAAAAATAGCAGATCTACAAGCACTCGGTGCCGCGCTACGAGCTTGTAGATCTGCTATTTATTTATTTTTATTGTGAAAATGTGTGCAAATCTTTAGGTTGAATATATATATACTTTTTTAAAGCGAATGTTTTGAACTCATCTTTTTTACAAATTCACTCAAAAAAAAAAACTCAACATTTTACAAATGTCTTGTAAATCCTAACAGTTTTTTTTTCCTAAAGTTTTTTTTTCATATATTTTTTTACTTATGTTGCTCATTATTATTATCAATGGTTTTCCAACCTTTTGTGTCAAGGACCCCCAAAATAATATGTATTTGTCCGCGGACCCCCTCCCATCTAAAAATATTTTGTTCCAGGGACACGATTTTTCTAAAAAATAGCAGATATACAAGCTCATAGCGCGGCACTCGGTGCCGCGCTTTGAGCTTGTGTATCTGCTATTTTTGAATAGCCAAAGAAACCTTAAAATGACACACATGCGTTCCCTTCCCGGCCTTAAAGGGTTAAAGATGTTTTGCTCAGTAGGCTGGTGGTGTAATTGATCTCATCTTAGAACTACACTTGAACTTGAACTATGCATCACATGGTCTCCACAGTCAGAATGGAACCAAGACATTGTGGTTGGATGTTACTGTGCCAACAATCATTTAGAGATATCTAATCAATACCAGCCAAAGGGGACATGAAAAAAGAGAATGACTGGGGGACAGGTGTTGCAAATTAGCATCCGCTATAAATACTATGATACTTGCATTGGATAGCTGTAATCCCAGCCTGTCTACAGTTTGTACACGGTAGCTGTTCCTATCAAATGAAAAAAAAAATCTTAAATGCAGTGGTGGAAAAAGTACTCACATGTTTTACTTAAGTAAAAGTATCAATACTGCAATGTAGAAATACTCAAGTAAAACTTACAAGTAAAAGTCCAGGAATTAAACATTAACTTGAGTAAAAGTACAAAAGTATTCGTATACAAAATGTACTTAAACTACCAAAAGTAAAAGTACTCATTATGCAGAATGTCCCATTTCACAAGTTTGTTGATGTATGAATGTATGAATTCTATAAAAAGTATTTTTCTAAATAGAAGATCTACAAGCTCACAATGCGTCGCATTGTGAGCTTGTAGATCGGCTATTTTCAAATGGCCAAAATGTATTTAGGGCTGAAGTGGTTAATGTATGTTTTGTAATAATAACCTAAATCTACAAAGTAACTAGTAACTAATGTTTTCAAATAATTGTAGTGGAGTAAAAGTACAATATTTGCCTCTGAGATGTAGTGGAGTAAAAGTAAAATACTGAAAATTGGGAAATACTCCAGTAAAGTAAAAAATATACCTCAAAATTGTAGTGAGGTACATACTTGAGTAAATGTGCTTAATTACTTTACATCACTGCTTAAATCCTATACTTTTTGACTGGGGTCCCCCAGGGCTCTGTACTTGACCCCCTATGTTGTTTCCTTCTACACCAAATGCTATATTTGCTCAAAATAGCCAATCTACAAGTTCACAGCGCTTTGTGAGGTTTCTAGATTTTATCGATCGCGCTGCGACATGTTGTGAACATCCACATGGGCTGTTTCTGTCAGAACAGAGATGCTAGGGTTCCTGTGGTTATTAATAAAATGTTTAATATTAAGTGTCCAAGACAAACATTTTATCATACAGTGTTGCAAAGACCAGATTTTTTCGTTTTCCACAAATAGGACGTATCCCATTCTGGAATGAACGTCCCCAGCTTAGAGGTCAGGATATGATACCGTTGTTGTCGGGCAGAAACCTTGTATCTCCATATTTCGGTTTTGTGATGTTTTTTTGGACCTTACAAGGTCATAGCAACGATATTTACTGTAGTGCAGTGGTGGAATCAAGTAGCTAAGTACTTTTACTCAAGTGCTGTGCTTGAGTACAATTTTGCCTACTTGAGAGTATATCCATTTGATTTTGAAAAACATTTGGAACAATTTGTCAAATAGCATATTCTGCATATCGAGTACTTTTTTTCTGGTACTTAACCCATTAAGACCGGGAACGCATCTGTGACATTTTAAGATTTCTTTGGCTATTAAAAAATAGTGCCACGCTATGAGCTTGTAGATTTTTGAATATATATATATATATTTTTAAAGCGAACATTTGTAACTCAAACCTTTGCTTCTGAGGGTCCCTGGAACAAAATATTTTACAAATGTTCCCTTTAAAAATATATATATTCAAAGATTTGCACAAATTCTCAAAATGTTTCAAAAATAGCAGATCTACAAGCTCATAGTGTGGCAAAAAAAATTACACAGATGCGTCCCCGGTCTTAATTGGTTAAAGCATATTCGGGTGCCAATACTTATATTTTTACTCAAACTAAAGGTGGAATACAGGACTTTACATCTCGACGTGGTGGTATAGGTACTTTTACTTAAGTAAAACAAATCAGAGTACTTCTTCCACCTCTGCTGTGGCGGGATAGCCACTGACCGTACATCGGAATGGGACACTCCGGGGCCAGGGGTGGGAGTGGCCAGCAGGCCTTTGGGTTCACGTGGATTGGCTGGTGTCCAGGGGGGGGGGGCTGGCCTGATAACAGGGAAACGTTCAGCTCCATTGGCGTTCCAATTACAAAGTATTACGTACAGAGTAATTACAGGGTTAAGTTCTGTAGCTAGCTGTGTGTTCGTCCATTCAGCCTGGAGAGAATTACCACCATGCAGGTGTAACGTATCTGTACTTTGATATGATATGATATATATGAGCTTGTATATCTGCTATTCTTGTATATCTCTAAAAAATAGCAGATCTACAAGCTCGTAAGCTCGTAGATCTGCTATTTTTGAAAAATCGAGAAAAGGTGTGCAAATTAATATATTTATATTATTTTAAAGCAAACATTTTTAACTCAAATCCTTGCTTCATGGGGGTCCCTGGAACAAAATATTTTGAGATGGGGGGGGGGTCCGCTGCAACATACATATAATTTTGGGGGTCCTTGACATGAAAAGGTTTGAGCACCGCTGATATAGAAACATACGTTTTTCAGAAAACTGTTGGGATTTACATTTGTAGAACTCGCTTCAGGTCTTAAAGGGTTAAAGGACGCTGCGCTGCGACACGTTGTGAGCATGTAGATGTGCTATTTTTGGCTTTAGGGTTAACGTAAAAAAAATGCCAAAAACCCCCATGTAAAAATAGCATTAATAAAACGGCCATCCTAAAACGTCAGTGTTCTAACACAGTGGTTCTCAACCTTTTCAGGCCGTGGCCCCCCCAACAGTATCATATTTGAGTCGAGGCGTTACATTTAGTTTGACTCTGTTCCGTGAGGCATTGTGAGCTTGTAGATCAGCTTTTTTTTTTTGCCTATGTCTTAAATTATCTGATAGTATCATTTGTTCATTACTTTTGAAGCAGGAATGGTCTTTTTTCATTTCAAACATTTTTTTTGTATTTTTTAGGTATTAAAAGTCCTTAAATTGTCTCTTTAAAGGAGACACACCATGAATTTAAAAAAAATATTTGATATTTAATATCATATGGTGTATGTCCCTCAAACCATTTTCAAAAGGTTTGAGCCTAAATCAAGCCTCAGATATACTCATTCCAACTAACTTCTCTCTGGCTTATAAAGCACTTTCAGCTGCAATACCAAAACGTCCTGTTGGGCAGAGGGGTGCTACTGAGCAATTCTGTCTGTCAAAATACATGGGCAGAATGGTTCGTGATGTAAGCAAACATTGCCATTCTGAGATGGCCTGTTCAGACACGCCCATTCTTAAAATCTCTGAAATGAGAATGAATGACTGAATGTTTTTAAAAAAATATTTTTTGGGGTACAAGAGACACTGGGGAGCCCAAAAAAATAAAAAATAAAAAATAAAAAGTGAAATTCATGGTGTGTCTCCTTTAATGTCATCTGGGGCCCCCCCCAAATATCAGGTTGAGATCCACTGTTCAAACGCGTGTGTGCGTGCGTGCGTGCGTGTATGTGTGTGTGTGTGTGTGTGCGTGTGTGTGTGGGTGTGTGTGTGTGTGTGTGTGTGTGTGTGTTTGTGTGTGTGTGTGCGTGCATTGTGGTGTCAGAGCAGAGAGGTAATGAAAGTGGACGGTGGCTTTTCACCAGACAGCTAGAATGAATCGTACAATGTCTAAAAAAAACTGCCTCCCCCCATTACTTCTTTCCCCCTTCCCCTCTGTCTCTGTGTCTCTCTTCCCCTCTCTCTCTCTCTCTCTCTCTCTCTCTCTCTCTCTCTCTCTCTCTCTCTCTCTCTCTCTCTCTCTCTCTCTCTCTCTCTCTCTCTGTCAGACCGGAGGCCGCCCGCCCCACAGCGCCCAGTGGAGGCTCTCTCTCTCTCTCTCTCTCTCTCGGCCCACAGAGAGCATTGTTGTGGCGGGGGCCTCATTTGAATGGCCCTTTAGTATTTTGTGTGAACAAGTCAGCGCCATTTGCATTTGTTCCAGTCACGTAGGTTTAACAGGTCAATAGGGGATCCCTGGCACGGGGGGGGGGGGGGGGGGGGGGACAAAACAGCGGAACACGGCGGGGTGCCCGTCTTTCTCGCGCACATTGTCCCCCGTCAACCCGTTTGGGGTTGGCAGCCACCTTAGCTTAGTCCAGGTAGCATGGACGTGTGTGTGTGTGTGTGTGTGTGTGTGTGTGTGTGTGTGTGTGTGTGTGTGTGTGTGTGTGTGTGTGTGTGTGTGTGTGTGTGTGTGTGTGCACGCTCGCTCGCTCATGTTCGGGAGAGAGCGAGAGAGAGAGACAAAGAAAGTGAGAGAGAGCTTTTGGGGGGGGGGGGGGCTTTTTCACTCACTCTCACGCACACACACGTGCATTTGCGTGTGTGTGTGCGTGTGTGTGCGCGCGCGTCATGCAGTTTCATTTCCTGAGCCTAGAATAATTACCCTCTTAATAAAATGTGTAACATGTTGGTGAACAGCGAGGGGATTTGCAGGGTTCTAATTGCGCATTAAATGGTGTCAGTGTGAGCATGACAAAATGACTTCTGTCACGCTAGTTCTAGAGGAATACGTGACACGTTGCTCACAGTCCAAACCTCGACACATTGAATGAATGAATGCGGTCATATCCGCAATGACAGCATGGATAAACAAAGCCTATTTCTGCACGACTCATTCACACTCTCCAGTATAATAGAATAGTGCTAAAATAGTGCTGTACACTTTTATTTGTATTGGTGCAGAACTGCAGTGGTGGAAAAAGTACTCAAATTCTTTACTTGAGTAAAAGTACCAATTCTGCAATATAAAAATACTCTGTTACAAGTAAAAGTCCAGAATTCAAAATTGACTTGAGTAAAAGTACAAAAGTATTGGCATCCAAATGTACTTAAAGTACCAAAAGTAAAAGTACTAAATATTTGAAAATAGCCGATCTACAAGCTCACAACGCGTCGCGATGCGACGCGTTGTGAGCTTGTAGATCTGCTATTTTCAAATAGCCTAGGTTTAAAATAGGTTTAAAGTGGTTAATGTATGTTTCATTGTATCATAATTTATATCTGAAAAGTAACTAATACCTAAAGTTTTCAAGTAAATGTAGTGGAGTAAAAGTACAATATTTGCCTCTGAGATGTAGTGGAGTAGAAGTAAAAGTATTGGAAATTGGAAATATTCAAGTAAAGTACAAATACCTCAAAATGTTACTTAAGTACTTAAGTAAATGTACTTAGTTACTTTCCACCACTGTGCAGAAGTGCCAAGGCAGAGAGTAATTTCCACTATAGCGAGAAGATTCTAGTGCAGAAAAAGTACAAAAAATAAGTCTAGCAGACACATTTTGGACCAACTAGAGCCGAGACTCAAAGAAACAAAAACATGAATAATACAATATACAGTACATTATTAAAAGTCTGGTTTGACTTCACGACTCATATATTACCATAACATCCAAACTAACTGATACAGTAATTCATTTCAGATGTATGCCCGCGCTAACTATCGATACACTTGGCCAAATCGCTGAGTCATTCCACCAAATATCAGCCCTGATAGGGTTTTTTTCATGGCAATATAAGAGCAAAATATCCAGAGGGAAACCTTCTGTCCTCTCATTAAAGATTTATTGTTGGCTTCTGTGGCATGACGAAATAGTCTTTTTAATGGTTTTGTTTTCTTTAGTGTGTACTATGCCTATAATGATCGTTAATATTGTTCAAATCCTGAGCCACACCAACAATTAAAATGTATTTTTTCGGTGTCGTAGTTAATGATTATGTTCTGGAATGGACCTAACTTATTGATTGATTGATTGATTTATTTATTGACAATTTGCACATAACAAAACAATGTACACAGGGAATAGTCAAAAGGATAGACACAAGAAAGCCAGAAGCTTATTTCCATCGTGGTCCTGTTGATCTTGGTGTGGGTGCGGGCGTGCGTGCGAGTATCTGTATGTGTATGCGTCCATGCGCGTGCGTGTGCGTGTGTGCGTGTGTGCGTGTGTGTGTGTGTGTGCGCGTGCATGTGTGTGCGCGCGTGCGCACATGTGCGGGTGGGGGGGGGGGGGGATACGAACCCTAATTAAAAATGTACTTTAGGTTGCACTGGTAGTGAGCCATCTCTTAAGGGAGAACTTAAAACCAGCCATGGAGCTAGTGGTCTTGATGTTTGTGGGTAGTTCGTTCCATGCCTCTGTTGCAGTGTACAGGAATGAACTTTGGCCCATGCAGCTGCTAAATAGGTGAGGCACAAAGTTAGTGGAGCTTCCTCTGGTTGAGTACCTATGTACTGTGCTGACCTTGGTGAAATAATCATCTAAGTACTTAGGTGCAGCATTATTTATGATCCTGTGGACCATACACATTTTTATTTGTATGACTCTTTCCTCGACTTTGAGCCACTTGAGGCTGTTGAAATGGGCCGGCAGAAGGTGAGTTCTGGGATGTAACTTGTGTATCAGTCTAACTAATTTGTTTTGTGAGGTCTGGAGCTTTTTTTTCAGGATCTTTGGGATGTTGGAGTACCAGGATGTAACTTTGTATGTAACTTATATATGTAACTTTGCTGTGACTTTGGGCTCAGCACTTGAAATGATAGCGGTAGAACTATAACTGGGTCTAGAGCAGTGGTTCTCAAACGTTTTCATGTCAAGGACCCCCAAAATGATATGTATTTGGCCGCGGACCCCCATGTCAAAATATTTTCTTCCAGGGACCCCCCAGAAGCAAAGATTTGAGTTAAAAATGTTGGCTTTGCCAAATAATGGTCTAGACTAGAGGTCAGAGAGACCATCACATTACCAGTGATGGAAGAACTCACATGTTTTACTTAGGTAAAAGTATCAATACTGAGATAGATATAGATTTACTCTGTTACAAGTAAAAGTCCTGTATTAAAAATGTACTTGAGTCAAAGTACAAAATAATTAGCATCAAAATATACTTAAAGTACCATAGTGAAAGTACTCATTATGCAGCTATTTTCAAACTAATTTAGTGTTAACACTGAAAAACTAGTTACTAACACTAACACTTTAGTTTCAAACTATCAACACATCACTACATTAACCAGCCCTATTTAAACTCTGGCTATTTGAAAATAGCAGATCTACAAGCTCACAATGCGTTGCAATGTGAGCTTGTAGATCTGCTATTTTCAAATGGCCTAAATGTATATAGGGCTGAAGTGGTTAATGTACAGTATGTTTTGTAATAATAACCAAAATCTACAAAGTAACTAGTAACTAAAGCTTTCAAATAATTGTAGTGGAGTAAAAGTACAATATTTGTCTCTGAGATATATAGTGGAGTAGAAGTGAAAGTACTGCAAATTGGAAATACTCAAGTAAAGTAAAAAATGCCTCAAAATTGTACTTAAGTACATGTACTTAGTTACTTTACACCACTGCTAAATATACATGATTGTGCTCAAAAAGAGCTTTGATATGTTGCTTTTGTCATCTGTCTCTGTTTTGAAAATGTGCCCCACGGTAAACAACTAAATGAAAAAGAAGCCCATATAACGACGGTGTGTTTAGCAGCACTTATCCTGTAAGCCGTGTCGTGTTGCGGTTGTGTTTCGCGGCCGTGTGTCCTGTTGTGTTGTGACGTGTCCTATGTCACAACACCGCCACACACACACCTCCATCTGGGTTGCCAGATCTGCTTATTATAATTTCCCCGCAAGATATTATTTGAAAATAGCCGATCTACAAGCTCACAACGCGTCGCATCGCGACGCGTTGTGAGCTTGTAGATCTGCTATTTTCAAATAGCTGATGTATATGTGTTAAAGTGCTCGTGTGGCCCTTAGTCGCTTCTTTTGGGCTGGTTTTCCGAGACCTGGTTGCTTGTTTCTCTCACAAAATCTGGCAACACTGACCTCCATCTGATGAGCTGTGAACCTGTTTGAACATTATTTTTCTAAATCTCACTCAAATCCCAGTGATGGTAACTTTACTCAAGTACTGTACTTAAGTAGCATTTTGAGGTAGTTTTACTTTACTGGAGTATTACAAATTTCCAGTACTTTTAATTCTACTCCACTACATCTCAGAGGCAAATATTGTACTTTTACTCCACTACAATTATTTGAAAACTTAAGATACTTACTTTGTAGACTAGTTACTTTGAGCTCACAATGCGTCGCGAATGCGACGCATTGTGAGCTTGTAGATCTGCTATTTTCAAAAGATTTTTTATACATTTTATACCTTAGAAAACTTGTGAAATGGGACATTCTGCATAATGAGTACTTTCTGCATTTGGTACTTTAAGTACATTTTGATACCAAATACTTTTGCACTTTTGCTCAAGTACATTTTGAATTCCAGACTTTTTTATTTGTAAACGTAAGTATTTCTACATTGCATTACTGATACTTATACTTCAGTAAAAAAATGTGAATACTTTTTCCACCACTGGTAAAAAAAAAAAAGCCCTCTAGTGCAGAGGTCTTCAACAGGGGGTCCGGGTCCTCAGAGTTACTACAGGGGGTCCGGGACCCCTAGGGGGTCCTCAGAGTTACTACAGGGGGTCCGCCAAATCTTTGTGTGATATGATTTTTTTTTTTACATTAACCACTTGAACCTTAGCATCCCTTTTCTGAGGAGAACTTTTAGCCAAAAATAGCAGATCTACAAGCTCACAACGCCTCGCAGCGCGAGGCGTTGAGAGCTTGTAGATCGGCTATTTTTGGCAAAGAGGCTATAGGTGTAGAGGGAAAAAAGAGCAGACGAAGTAAAAAAAAAAACTTTAATCTGAAACACAATTTTATACTATATAGAGTAGGGGGTCCCTGCTTCATCTCTCTCTCAGCTAGGGGGTCCTTGGCCTGAAAACGTTGAAGACCCCTGCTCTAGTGTATAGGCAGGCCAAACAGAGTCCAGTCCTGTCCAGACCTGGCACTACTGCGCTCTGAGAGAGAGAGAGAGAGGGAGAGAGACAGAGAGAGAGAGAGAGAGAGAGAGAGAGAGGGGCTCTAACATGGATGTGTTGCCGCGCCGCTACACAAAGGAGCCCATCTGTATGCACCCGACATAGGCAGGCTTTTGTCAACGCTGACAGGCACATGACCGCTAGCGTCTTAACCACGTAAACCCTCTAGTCTTAGTGAAACGGACCTGAGTTACCGCTGAACTCGGACCAGAACTACTTTCTGTCTGCACCGAAAATAGCAGATCTACAAGCTCACTGCGAACTTGTAGATCTGCTATTTCTGGCGAAACGTCCCCCTCCCGAATAGGCATGCTGCGTTGGTTAACCCTTTAGAGGCTGTGTCCGTTTTCCCTCTCTCTGACCATGCTCAACAGCCCATACGCACTGCGCGCACGCACGTACACACGCACGCGCGCGTGCACACACACACACACACACACACACACACACACACACACACACACCGCAGGACGCACAAACCAGCCATTGTTGCCTTTTCACGAAACAGACGAATAAATAAACTCAAAGGGAAAATAAACAGCGTTTTAACTGATCTCAAAGAAAGAGCCACGTTGTCCTGTATGACTTTTTGTTGTACTTTCAGTTTACTTCTACTCCACTACATCTCAGAGGCAAATATTGTCCTTTTACTCCACTACAATTATTTGAAAACTTTAGTTACTAGTTACTTTGCAGATATAAATGATCAAATAATAAAACATACATTAACCACTTCAGCCCTATTTTATACCTAGGCTATTTGAAAATAGCCGATCTGATGCGACGCGTTGTGAGCTTGTAGATCTGCTATTTTCGAACATTTTAGTACTTTTACTTTTGGTACTTTAAGTATATTTGGATGCAAATGCTTTTGTACTTTTACTCAAGTAACATTTTGAATACAGGCCTTTTACTTTTAGGGCGCGCTCCCACCGCACTTTTATTTTACCTCCGGGGTGGAATCTGCCAATGCTTTGTCAATGCAAATGAGTGGATTCTTGGAAAAAATGTGCAAGATCATGAATCCACGCATTTGCATTGACAAAGCATTGCCCCAGAGGTAAAATAAAAGTGCGGTGGGAGCGTACCCTTATGAGTATATTTGGCTACATTTGTGCACTCTTGGAGTTACAAATGGATGAATTAACACTGAGGATTTTGCTGTGCATGGAAATTGTAGTATGAAATAGTATAGAATTGTCTACTAGGGGGAAAAGTCCACAGTGTGTAATGAAGAATTCAGTAAGATTTTAAAAAGAAAAAGTGTAATTGTAATATAAGGCACGTAATTGAATAGGAGATTATTATTAATGGAACCAAATTGAAAAAAAAGGAGAAAGTGAAAGGAAATGATGTTTAAATTTGACTGTACAAATATGGAGATGAAAGTATATTTACTGTAGCACTAGTCTAAACGTGTGAATTATACCATTCATGTAAAAGATGGTTGAACGTTTTTTGCTCACTTCCTATGCACCTGCAGTGCATGTAAGTAGATGTTCAGTACATGTAAGTACATGTTCAGTGCATGTACAGTGCATGTGTACAGTACATGTACAGTTTAAGGACATCTCATAAGCGAGACGCCGGGGCTCTCCCACTGGGAGCAACCTCACTAAAAATCCAATTGAAGATGGAATAACTATCTTCAAGACCGCATGCAGCACGCAGCACGCTTAGCGTCTATTAGCCCTCCATCTCAGCACACTGCTCTCTATGCATGTCCTTGAGTCCTTCTGTGAGTCATTCGGACACACACACACACACACACACACACACACACACACACACACACACACACACACACGCACACCTTTTTAACCCATTCAATCCGGGAACGCATCTGTGTGTCATTTTTAGATTTCTTTGGCTATCTTAGAGAAATCGTGAAAATGTGTGCAAATCTTTGAATGTATATTTTTTAAAGCGAACATTTGTAAAATATATGTTGTCCCAGGGACAACACACTGAATACGACTGACGTTCCAATTTCAGAGACTCTGCTTCTCGTTATTTTAATCAAGCAATTTTCATTCCGTTCACATGGAATCCCTGGACACATAGTGCACTTATTTCCATGCCTCGTGTTGCTTCGTACAACCCCAGACACCATCAGACATGTGCGCGCGTGTGTGTGTGTGTGTCTGTCTCTAGACTCGTGACTCCATTATAAAATCAAATGGACGCTCTGTTCGGAGCGTTCCTGAACCCTCACTCAGGTGAATTGTGGGACAGATTTGTCAAATTGAGTGAGAAATAAACTCCTCTTGATCTTGTTCTTTAAGTGCCGAGGTGCAGGTTAAATTCTCGTCGTTCTCGTGTCAAAAAACTTCAAAAAGAAAAAGAGTTTCAGGCTCTCAGAATCCAGATCAGATTGTGATGAAAATGAGATCATGGGAGCTCATGAGAACGATCAGGTGGGTAGTGGAATAAAATAACAAAGTACATTTACTCAAGTACTGTACTTAAGTACAATTTTGAGGTATTTTTTACTCTACTGAGTATTTCCAATTGTCAATACTTTTACTTCTACTCCACTACGTCTCAGAGGCAAATATTATGCTTTTACTCCAATTATTTGAAAACTTTAGTTACTAGTCACTTTGCAGATATAAATCATTATATCATAAAACATACATTAACCACTTCAGCCCTATTTTATACCTAGGCTATTTGAAAATAGCAGATCTACAAGCTCACCACGGGTCGCATCGCGACGCGTCGTGAGCTTGTAGATCTGCTATTTTCAAGCATTTTAGTACTTTTACTTTTGGTACTTTAAGTATATTTTGATGCCAATACTTTTACTCAAGTGCATTTTGAGCACAGGCCCTTTTACTTGTTAGGGCACGGTCGCACCGCACTTTTATTTTTTACCTCCGGGGCGGGAATCTGCCAATGCTTTGTCAATGCAAATGAGTGGATTCATGGTCAAAACATAGCAAGACCACATTAACCCTATTTAGACTTTGGCCTTTTGAAAATAGCCGATCTACAAGCTCACAATGCGTCGCGATGCGACGCATTGTGAGCTTGTAGATCTGCTATTTTCCAAAGGTTTTTGCACATTTGAAAACTTGAAATGGGACATTCTGCATAATGAGTACTTTCTACATTTGGTACTTTAAGTACATTTTGATACCAATACTTTTGTACTTCTACTCAAGTACATTTTTTAATTCCGGACTTCTGGTATTGCTACTTTTACTTAAGTACATTATCTGAGTACTTCTTCCACCACTGGGGGTGGGGGGGGGCTGGTTAGTGTGCTGAGGGCCAGGCGTCGGGGGGCTGAGCGTGTAGCGTACAGGGCCAGCCAGGCCCGGCTCCATGCTGCAGTGCAGTGGGTCGGTGTGACGTGGCAACAAGCTAGAACCAACACGCAACCAGGACCAAACCCTTTAACCCCTTTAGACCGGGAACGCATCTGTGTGTCACTTTTACATTCCTTTGGGCTATTATTCAAAAGTAGCAGATCTACAAGCTTGCACAAGCTTGTAGATCTGCTATTTTTTGAAAAAACGTGAAAATGTGTGCACATCTTTGCATATATATATATATATATATATATATATATATATATATATATATATCATATTGTATATTTTTATATATATATTTTATATAACATATATATATATATATATATATAACATTTGTAACTCAAATCTTTGCTTCTGGGGGTCCCTGGAACAATATATTTTGAGATGGGGGTCTGTGGCCAAATACATATCATTTTGGGGGTCCGTGACAAAGTTTGAGAACCACTGATATTATAGCAACATACGTTTTTTTTTTCTTTCTTAACTGTTAGGATTTAGAAGACATTTGTAGAATCCCCCCAGAAGCAAAGATTTGAGTTAAAATGTTCACTTTGAAAAACACATATATATTCAAAGATTTGCACACATTTTCACAACAAAAATAAAGAAATAAATGGCAGATCTACATGAGCTTGTATATCTGCTATTTTTGAATAGTCAAAGAAATCTTAAAATGACACAGATGCGTTCCGGGTCTTAAAGGGTTAAGAGGAGGTAGCGCTCCCCGGGAACGCCACAGACCCACAGTAGCCCTAATTCCATCAACGAGGAAGATTTTCAATACTGCTTTTGTTTTTTTTATGTTTCTCTTTTCTTTCTTTTCTTCTTTTCTTTTTGTTTCTTATAAGTGGTTAAGTACTGTAGCAGGTAACAGCAGAGGTATGCGGATTGTTCAATATCAAGTAACTAGAATAAAGCTGACGAAGGTGAGTGTTTTGGCATGCAAAGTCGTTTATAGAAGTGCACGATGACGAGACATTCCAGAGGATCAGTTTGTAGAAGAAAATAAAAATTGATGGTGAATGTTTGACCTTATGGTCCAGTTCCCTACATATAACATTATGTTGTTTCAAAAATACAGAACAAGTTTGAGTATGACCTAAATACCAAAATGTCTTTGGATGTAAATTTCGTAGCTTATTTTGTTGATCAGAAATGTTTGAAATGATGGAAAAAAGAAGGATCTTGAAGGATGAGAACCGTACATCTTTTGCTGTCAGCTGAAGGCGTGTTTTGCGTTTTGTTTTAACACGACGAACGAGAGCGTTCTGTTCGGGCTGGAAACCAAAAAGACAGACCTGTCTTCTGAACAGTGGTGGAAAGTAACTATTAACTAAGTACATTTACTCTAGTATCTTTTACTTTTCCACTACATTTATTTGAAAACTTTAGTCATAATTTAGTTACTTTTTTGATTTTGATTGTTATTACAAAACATACATTAACCACTTCAGCCCTATATACATTTTTCGGCCATTTGAAAATAGCAGATCTAGCTCACAATGCGTCGCCATGCGACGCATTGTGAGCTTGTAGATCGGCTATTTGCAAAAGATGTTTATACATTTGAAAACTTGTGAAATGGGACATTTCTGCATAATGAGTACTTTGTACTTTTGGTACTTTCAGTACACTTTGATACCAATGCTTTTGTGCTTTTACTCAAGTAAATGTTGAATTCCGGGACTTTTGTCTTGCTTGTAACAGATCATTTCTACATACTTGATACTTCTAATGAAGTAAAACATGTGAGTACTGTTTTCCCCCACCACCGCAAACCTGTCCTCTGAACCAACCTGCCAATATTGAAGACAGACAGAGAGAGTGACACAGCAGGCATGAAGGTAGTGTCACGGTTAACTGAAAAAGTAGGACGACGGTTCTCCCAGAGAGCACTGCCCTTATTTTAATGAGAGAGGGGTGTCTGGGAGCGGGATAGAGGATCTCTGGTTGGTCACAGAGCAGCAGTCTGGATGGACCGTCTCTGTGGCTGTTTTAATAGTGTCCACTCTCTCTCTCGCTCTCTCTCTCTCTCTCTCTCTCTCTCTCTCTCTCTCTCTCTCTCTCTCTCTCTCTCTCTGTTCTTCCAACCTTTGCTCTAGTGAATACGTTCTCTGATCTGAATGGATTTTGTTTCCAGAGGTGAGTGAGCTTAACGACCGTCCAAGTGCTACATTCTTTTAATGGAGGATTTTTAGCTGCAGTCAATAAGCATATTTATCCAAGTTTAATCGGCAATAATCAATACACAGTGAAATTGTCAGAGTAAATTTGAGTGTAGAAATTGTTACGGGTCCATTTGGTTACAATTGTACACTCTCAGAGTTAAATGTTTTAAAAATAAAGAGCCTGTTCAGAGTAGTTATACGTGTCAGATATACAGCATGCAGTATGTCTGCTAAATGACTGTAATGTAATGTAATGCTTCTCTGAGTTACAAATGGGTAAATTAAACACTGAGGATTGTACTGGATACTGTGCGTAGAATGCCTAAATCCACAGAAAGCTTTTTTAAATGTTGGATACAATTTATTTTACTGACTGTCGGTCGTCTGAAGATGATCAAGTGGCTTTGCATCGCATATGTCTTACAAATGATTTATGGGATCATAAAACATTACAAAAGTTACGTAATAAACCCCACAGAAGCACACACAAAAAACAGCACACATTTAAAAGTCTGACAGGCGTCGTGTTAAAAGAGTTAATCTGACAGGATAAGCTTGTTTTAATGGAACAAAGTAGAAAAAATGTGACATAATTTTGAACTATAAACAGCAATTTAAATCAATTTGTAAATGTAAAAGGTGAAACATCTATGCATACTGCAACAGTAAAAGTAGCATTTTACAAAAGGTAAATTATAAGAAAGGGAGATACAGAGTGGAGTCGGACTGAAATTAACTCTCATGATATGCTATTCCAGTCATAATTACATATTTTCAATGACTGACTCGTGTTGAAACCTAAACAGTTTCATAGATCCTGAATTAACTGTCTTTTGACAGTTTATATAGACTCTGAGAGGAAAATAATCTCACTCACTAATAAATGTGTTCAAAACTTTAAATGTAGATTTTAATGTTATTTACATTGTATACAATGATTTACTCAGAGATCTTCAATTCCACAGCTTAACTGCTTTTTTCTATGCTTTTAATCACAAAAACTATATCTATAGGCTTTCAATTTTACCATCATATAATAAAAAGCTGTCTGTATTTAACAGGACAGAGTTGAATTTCTGCATAATGAGTTAGAAACTATGATTAGATCTATTTTACTTTGACCACACAGTATGTTTTAGAAAATAAACACGTATGTCCAATTTAGTTTTGCCTTTGTAAGGTTATCTTGCATAAATACATAAATACTACATTTGTTTTATAATAATAAACCTATTAAATGTCATATTTTAATTTCCTTAATTTCCTTCTTTTGTTGCAAGAATTACATATTCTGTGAACTAATGTTATAAATTAAGTCACACATTCGGTGGCAAAAAATGTGTTAATTAAAAGACAATCTAATACATTTTTAACATCAGCTTAATTTACCCTTTAGTCAGTATTGGTTGCAGGAGCTTTTTTTTTTTTTTTTTAGAACTTTCAATTTAATTGTTCCATCTTAGAAAAATAATAAACTGGGGCTATTTGCAGCCAGACAGTGATATTTCATTTATACAGTAAATGAAATTATATGAATGAAATGTCAGGAAAGAAGAGGAATTCACATAGTTTTTTTTGGGTGTGGGGGGGGGGGGGGGGGGTTCATAGATTGTGCAGACGTTTATAACGCACAAAGAGTTAAAATGAAAGGATTCCTTCAATCGCAAAACTAAAAGTGAAAGAAAAAAAATGTCCTCTGTCTTATGAGACTTCTTTAAAACATCACATTATACACTTTAAAATAAGGCACTTGTTTTGTTCAAAGGCTTAAAAAATGCATACAAACATTACAGACATTATTTAACTTGATGTTTGTACATTATATTTACATATGATATAAACGGCATATAGGAAATGTTAAATGTATATTTGTTCAATTACTTTGTCTATGATAGAATATACATACATAAAAAATGTGGATATTGGACCTTGGTAGAATAAAGGAATCAATATCTTCATAGTGTCCATTTTGGCATCTGGTGGGGAAATAAATGTATATCTTTGCTTTACTTTATGTGTATATAATGTATATCTTTACGTAGCTTTACTTATATAAATGTTAGTGGTTGGGGTGAGTTGGCTCAGGCTGTGAAGCAGTGAGTTACTTACTGCATCACTCTGGGCCGCCATGTTGTAGCCCCCTGTCCTCCATTTTGTGATTTTGTCTCTCGGTTGTTACCTTCCTATTATCATTCAAGCCGGGTCACTGCAGAGGCGCTATGGTGGCGCACGTGTCATCTCTAGGGCTGCTCCCTCCTTATTTTCTCATCCATATACCTTTTATTATTGTGTTCACATCAGCATAATACCACAATTCCCCAGGAAGCTGTCATTCTGACAGTGGTGGAAAAAGTACTCAAATGTTTTACTTAAGTAAAAGTATCAATACTGCAATATAGAAGTACTCTGTTGCAAGGAAAAGTCCGGAATGCAAAATGTGCTTACTCTACAAGCTCACAACGCGTCGCTATGCGACGCGTTGTGAGCTTGTAGATCGGCTATTTTCAAATAGCCTATGTATAAAATAGGGCTAAAGTGGTTAATGTATGTTTTATGATATAATGATTTATATCTGCAAAGTAACTAAAGTTTTCAAATAATTTTAGTGGAGTAAAAGTACAATATTTGCCTCTGAGATGTAGTGGAGTAGAAGTAAAAGTATAGACAATTGGAAATACTCCGGTAAAGTAAAAGTATCTCAAAATTGTACTTACGTACAGTACTTGAGTAAATGTACTTAGTTACTTTCACACCACTGGTGTTCACATTAGCATACCACACTTCCCCGGGAAGCTGTCATGGTGAAGTGGCTCACAGATGACAGCTGATGGCTCAAGATGTGTGTGTTTTTATTTGCCTCGTAGAAGGTGATCACGTTCAAGTGCATCTGCTCGGTACTTATCCTGAGATCTCTCCCCTCTGCAGCCTCTTTGAATAGTTGTAAATTGACTTTGGAAAATATGACAGGTGGAATGTCTACTACACGGATATTTTCATGTCAAGGACCACAAATTGATATGTATTCATTTGGCCACGGCTCCGTATTAGAAAATATTCTTTTTGACAGGTAAACCCCCGTAAGACAAGGTTTGTTCCAGATTTTTCGAAATAGCCGATCTACAAGCTCACAATGCATCGCATCGCGACGCATTGTGCTATTTTCAAATGGCTGAAATGTATATAGGGCTGAAGTGGTTGTAATAATAATAATCAAAATCTACAAAGTAACTAGTTAAGTTCTCATATAATTGTAGTGGAGTAAAAGTACAATATTTGCCTCTGAGATGTTGTGAAGTAGAAATAAATATACTGAAAATTGGAAATACTCCAGTAAAGTAAAAAAATACCTACAGTACTTGAGTAAATGTACTTAGTTACTTTACAATCCTTTACCTGTTCACACACCTCTCCCCACATGTTCAGCGCACGGCGCTGTCAGTATAAGCGCAGGGCAGGCTTTCGGCTTCTGCTGCAGCGCGAGCGAACCGTGACCCCCGAGGCCCCGTAATGGCCGCCGGGGGTCAGGAAAGGTTAATAGAGAGTGATGTAGAGGCCCCTGACTGACATCCCAAAGGGGGGGGGGTGGGGGGTGGCCCCTTAATCCTTATTAGGCCCCTGTGCTCGGGGTGTTAGTGATCCTTACCTTCTCAAAGCAAACAGCACGCTTCCCCTTACAGCCCAACACGGGGGCCCCTGGCCTGCCCCCGGCGTTACACTTCTGACCTCCGGGGTCGTGGCCTTTGTTCTGAGCCCTTCAGAGCTTGACCCCAGGGGTCACGGCTGTAATAGAGAAGTTGTGGAGGCGCGTGGCTCTGGAGGGGGCCCCTCTCAGCGGACCACCTCGTAGAGAGAGAGAGAGAGAGAGAGAGGAGAGGCTCGGGCGGGCGGGCGGGCGGCCTCCCGCCCGGCCCCGCCGGTCACCGCAGCGAGCGAGAGTGTTTGTCTTTGCCGGGGCGAGCAAAGACAAACACGGTCGTCGCTCACGTTAGGTGAGAAATGTAACCAGTGGTGGGAAAAGTACTCACAATATTGCAATGTAGAAATACTCTGTTACAAGTAAAAGTCTGTAATTAAAAATGTACTTGAGTAAAAGTACAAAAGTGTTCGTATCAAAATGTACTTAAAGTACCAAAAGTAGAAAGTACGCATTATGCAGAATGAATGTCCCATTTCACAAGTTTTCAAATGTATAAAATGCATACAAATCTTTTGAAAATAGCAGATCTACAAGCTCACAATGCATTGTGAGCTTGTAGATCGGCTATTTTCAAATGGCCGAAATGTGTATAGGGCTGAAGTGGTTAATGTATGTTTTTTAATGACAATCAAAATCTACAAAGTAACTAGTAACCTAAGTTTTCAAATAATTGTAGTGGAGTAAAAGTACAATATTTGCCTCTGAGATGTAGTGGAGTAGAAGTAAAAGTACTGAAAATTGGAAATACTCCAGTAAAGTCATAACACCTCAAAATTGTACTCAAGTACAGTACTTGAGTAAATGTACTTAGTTACTTTACACCATTGAATGTAACAAATGCTAAACGTATGGCCCTTCTGAGCAGTGGTGAAAGACCTACTCAGTTTAAAAAATATATAATAATAAGTAAAAGTAGCAATACCACAACATAAGAATAGCCTGTTACAAGTAAAAGGCCTGTATTCAAACATTTGAACTTGAGTGAAAGTACACAAATATTGACATGATTGAGATTTTTCACAATTTGTCAAACTTTTTACGGATATATCCAATCTACAAGCATCAGATAGACACAATATAAAATAGGGCTTAATTGGTTCATGGATGTTCTGTAATATCAATTAAAACATACAAAGTAACGTGTATAATTAACTTAATTGTAGTGTGAGATGTAGTGGAGTTAGTAGAAGTATAAAGTACAAACAAATGGAAATGCTCAAGTATAGTAAAAGCACATCAAAATGGTACTTAAGTACAAGTACTTGAGTAAATGCGCTTAATTTTCACCATTGCTTGTGAGTCAATACAAACCAGCATTACTGTGACAGCATATCGTTGCTTTCGGGCAGAAACGTGTGTTTTTTTCATAAACTAATGCCCTTCTTGATCATACTAACTACAGCGTCACACAAATAGCAGATCTACAAGCTCGAAAGCGTGAGCTTGTCGTCGATCTGCTGTTTTTTTTGGCCATTTTTGAATTTGAATCCTGAAAAGTAGCAGTTTTGGACATAATTATGAGGTTTCCACCCGACAGAGACTGTATTCTCACAGGTTTATATTGGACACAGAAGTCCCCGCTCCAATAACTTTGTCTGTTACAGACGTGTCTGGCTGACTGGCCTGCATTAGCTTCACTGTTAACCCAACGAGACCGGGAACGCATCTGTGTCACTTTTAGATTTATTTGAGCTCTTAAAAAAAGAAAAAAAAACAGATCTACAAGCTCTTGCTGCGATATGAGCTTGTAGATCTGCTATTTTTTTTAAAACAATCGTGAGAATGTGTGCAAATCTTTGAATATATATTTTTTTAAAACCAACATTTGTAACTCAAATCTTTGCTTCTTGGGGGGGGGGGGTCCCTGGAACAAAACATTGAGAGATGGGGGTCTGCGGCCAAATCCATATCATTGTGGGGGTCCTTGACATGAAAAAGTTTGAGAACCACTGATATAGCAAAAAAAAAAATCAACACGTTTTAAAAAAACTGTCAGGATTTAGACAGATTTAGAAGTTGTAGAATTGACCAAATTGCCCAAAAAATCTAAGCAGATAAAAAATAGAGGATCTACAAGCTTGTAGCGCGGCACTCGGTGCCGCGCTACGAGCTTGTAGATCTGCTATTTTTTAATAGCCTAAAGAAAATCTTAAAATGACACAGATGCGTTGTCCCAGGTCTCAATGTGTTAACAAGACGTTAGCACTAATAAATTGAGGAAATTGCCGCTTCAGTCCAGAAGAGAATTATAATGCTTTATAATTCTTTCCTGTGCCTCCAGACCAGGTTTCCTCTCGGAGAGAAAAGGACCTTCAATCTCATCTGACCTGCTTTTCCTTTGTACTGTTAAAAAAAAGAAAAGAAAAGAAAAATGTCATAGTGTCATTTTTATTTTTATCTTTTTTTTTTTTTTTTTTTGCCGTCTAATTTAATTTGTTTGATGTTTTTTTATTTGTCTTTCCTCATGCATCTGACTTTGTTCTGCAGTGTTTTTTTAGCGTGTTCTATTGGCTCACAATGGCAAATATTGCACGTGCGGTTCATCCCGGGCAACGAGGCAATATATATATAGCACTAAGTGTGTCTGTCTGCGTGCAATAAATCTAATCTGCCGTTGTCCAGCAGTCGCGTGTGCGTGTGTGTGCGTGTGTGCGCGTGTGTGTGTGTGTGTGTGTGTGTGTGCGTGTGTGTGTGTGTGTGTGTGTGTGTGTGTGCGTGTGTGCGTGTGTGCGTGTGTGTGTGTGTGTGTGTGTGTGTGTGTGCGTGTGTGTGTGTGCGTGTGTGCGTGCGCGCGTGTGTGTGTGTATGTGCGCGTGTGTGTGTGTGTGTGTGTGTGTGTGTGTGTGTGTGTGTGTTTTTCGTGCCCTCACAGGGTGATTGATAAGGACGTAAAGTGTTCCTTGAGTCTGATACGGTGCACTAGATCAACAACCACATTGTTTCAGTGTGCTGCTGGAGAAAATTCATTATAATACTCTGTGTTCATTTCTAGGGCTCTGGCTCTCTCACAGGTACGCAGTCATCGTGCTGCATGCAGTGCAAGTTGGGTTCGTGTTCACTGTTCACTGGGCTGATCTTTACTCACACGTCAAAGTGGGGATCGTTTGATTGCATTTCAAACGTTCGTTTTTTTTTGTTTTGTTTTGGGAGTGTATGTCTGGAGAGTCACCTTACTGTGTTTCAATAAGCTCAATGAAGCGTCTGATTCAAGGCTTTTGATTCCACCTCTAGACGAACTGGCTCGTATAAAACACATCGTCTCTGTCGGGCTGAAACCTTGTAGGAAATGGACAAAATGACCCATTGGTTCAATATTTATAAAACTCACAGACTTAACCACTTTCAACCTGGCAATCCCTATTTTGGCCGTGTCATTATCGGCAAATTGTTAACAAATATTTTTTCAGAATCATTCAAAAATAGCAAAAACTAAATTAGATCTGCAAGCTCACAACACATCACGTTGTGAGCTTGTAGATCTGATATTTCCACTACTTTTCTGGCGTGGCACTGTCATATGACAAAGTATAAAATAGGGGCATTCATTTATGGAGGAGAAAAAAAGAAGAAGAAAATTCAAGATTTTAATACGGAGATACAAGGTTTCTGCCCGGCGACAGTGACAATATAAAAAGAAAAGTGGTGAAAAAAGCCCCGGGTTTGTGGACTTGTTGGAGGTGTTGTAAAGAGGAGAAGAGGGTGGTTGTTAATCCATTGAGACCGGGAACGCATCTGTGTCATTTTAAGATTTCTTTGGCTATTCAAAAATTGCAGACATACAAGCTCATAGCGCGGCACTCGGTGCTGCGCTATGAGCTTGTAGATCTGCTTTTCTTTTTTTTTTAATTGTGGAAGATTTGTGCAAATCTTCAAATATATATATACACTTTTACACAAATGTTTGCTTCTGGGGGTCCCTGGAACAAAATATTTTGAGATGGGGGGGGCAGGAGGGTTCCACGGACAAATACGTATAATTTTGGGGGTCCTTGACATGAACAAAAAGTTCATGTCAAGGAAATTTGGAGAATCCCCCAGAAGCAAAGATTTAAGTTACAAATGTTCGCTTTAAAAAATCTATACATTCAAGAATGTAAAAAAAAAAAATGCAGATCTACAAGCTTGTAGATCTGCTATTTTTGAATAGCCCAAAGAAATCTTAAAAAAAGGACACAGATATGCGTTCCCCGGCCTTAACGGGTTAATATTGGAGTTTCATCAATGGCAGGCCCTTGGTGCGCATGCAGGCCGCTCAGGCAACCGGGGCGAGGCCGCGGCGCAGAGGGCTACAGTGTCAGAAGTTGGCAGCCGAGCCAAAACCAGAGCCGTATCCTCGGGTGAACTCTCTCTCTCTCTCTCTCTCCCTCCCTCCCTCTCTTTCTCTCCCTCTCTCCTTCTCTCTCTCTCTCTCTCTCCCTCTCTCTCTCTCTCTCGGCGTCGTATACAACACGCCGGTGCAACAGGCTCTGCCAAGTTTTTTGAATTCCTGCCACATGTTAGATGGTAAACAACTGACTAGCAAAGAAATAATAAAACACACAGCGTGCTAAGGTAGACGAACGAAGCAGGGCTTTTGGCAGAAGGCTTGAAGCCTTAAGACCCTGGAACGCAACATCGGTGTCATACTTTGGGCTATTCAAAAAATAGCAGATCTACAAGCTCATAGCGCGGCACTCGGTGCCGCGCTATGAGCTTGTATATCTGCTATTTTTTGAGACATTTTTGCAGATCATTCTGGGGGTCCTTGACATGAAAAAGTTTGAGAACCACTGATATTGCGACATATTTTTCAAAAAACTGCTAAGATTTAGAAGACATTTTTGTAGAATCGGCCTCAGGTCTTAACCGGTTAAAGGGGAAGCACATTTCAAGTGACTGGTGACACACGCGTTTATTCCCCCCGCGTCGACTATTGTTTGATTTATGCTTTCCATGTCCACGTCTTTTCCTTTTTATTCCCTCTGCTTTTTTTTTTTGCTCTTTTTTTCCTCCTCCTCCTCTACACCTGCGGCGTACGCGATTGGTGCAGAAGACGTGGCGCGATGTGACGTCATAGACTTAACCCCCCAATCGCCGTTTTTTTTGGGCGCTCGATCAGATTTTTTTCCCCCTCATCAATAGAACGGGGACTGAATACACGTATTCAGCGAGTCAAAAAAAAAAAGCACCGTCCTCCCACTGTCTTGTCCCCGCACGATATACGACCCGCGTCCTTATCTCTGGCACTATCTCTATCTGCTTGTGTTCCACGCTGGCGGCTGTGTACGTTTTTTTATGTTGTGCCCTATGTGTGCTTTTGATATGCGGACGACGGTGCTGCTCTCACAGCTCTCTGGGTTTTTCTTTTGAAACTCTGGAAGAAGAAAAAAAACGAGGAGTGAGCGAGGGAGAAAAGAGTGAGAGTTGGACGAGATGAGCATGCTGTCTCTCTCTCTCTCTCTCTCTCTCTCTCTCTCTCTCTGGCTCTCTGTCTCTCTTTCTCTGGGTCTGTCCTTCCTCCGAGGTAGAAAGACACTCAGCAGTGTAATGCCTCTGTCTCTCTCTCTCTCTCTCTCTCTCTCTCTCTCTCTCTCTCTCTCTCTCTCTCTCTCTCTCTCTCTCTCTCTCTCTCTCTGTCAGCCTCCAAGAGCGAGAGTGAGAGTAACTGTAACCAGCCAAAGCCGCCATGTTAGTTTCCTGTTCGCTGCTGTTCCCTCTGCTCTGTCTGTTTCCCACTAGAAAAAAAAACTGCTTAAACCCCGAATAATAAAGCCGAACGGGAAGGTTCACCCTCGGCCGTATTTGTTTCGGCAGAGCGTCCCTTTCACTCTTTTTTTTAGTGTGCAATAAAATCAGATTAAAATCAAAACCGGCTGGCCGTGCTAACCCCTTTACCCTCCCTTTATTGCGAGATACGAGATTTTCCTTATTCTTTTTCTGACACTTTTTTCCCCCGTCTCTCTCTCTCTCTCTCTCTCTCTCTCTCTCTCTCTCTCTCTCTCTCTCGTCCTTCCTCCCTCTCTCTCTCTCCTTTGTGGCACTACTGCTGCTTCAGAGAGCCGAGGGGAGGACAGGGGAGGAGGAAAAAAAAGAAGAGGAAAAAAAAAAGGTCGAGAGAAAAAAGTTGTGCCTGTGCAAGTTTCTTTGGAGAGGAGAGGAGTGGAGAGAGAGGGAGGGGAGGGGAACGGCTTCTAAAAGGGAGGAAGTTGGGTGGGGGTGGGTGTGGGGGGGGGCGGGTGGCGTGTTGCCACGGGGAATGGGTTGCAAACAGCTAAGGGACATTACAGCATTATGGCCACTGAGAGATGTTTCAGGGAGGGGAGAGCTTATGTTGGAGGGAGGCTGAGACTGAGCAACCTTCAGTACTTTGATGCAGAGGTTGTGTGTGTGTGTGTGTGTGTGTGTGTGTGTGTGTGTGTGTGTGTGTGTGTGTGTGTGTGTGTGTGTGTGTGTGTGTGTGTGTGTGTGTGTGTGTGTGTGTGTGTGTGTGTGTGTGTGTGTGTGTGTGTGTGTGTGTGTGTGTGTGTGCGTGCGTGCGTGCGTGCGGGCGCGTGTCCGCGCGCATGCACGTGCAAACGCCCATGTGCACGTGCATGCTTGCCGAGGGAGGGAGGGGCGTTTCTGGGCGAAGAAGAAGAAGAAGTCTTCAAATTCAGGCAAGGAAATTGTGACCCAAATTGTTTGAAAAGAAGAAGAAGGTGTTGAATACTCTACGTCCCAAAAAAAAACTCAAAGCTGGAGACGAGAGAGAGAGGGTTTCTGGAAGCCGAGCCGCGCATCACAGCGAAGCACTGCGCCGCACGTCACCGCACCGCCCCACAGTCCTACCGAGTGGACACGATAGGGTGGGATGCAGAATGAGCTGGGACATGGGTTAGAGGACGCAAAATGGGAGAGAGAGACAGAGAGAGAGAGGGAGAGGGAGAGAGGGGGAGAGAGGGGGAGAGAGAGAGAGAGAGAGAGGGGGGGGGGACAGAGCACAAGCAGAGTCATTGCAATGGTTCATTGTTGCCTGTCGGACATTTCTCCCTTACCGATTCACCGCCATGCTTGGTACCGTGTTCTTTTCAGTGGTATAGTGCAGTGGTTCTCAAAGTAGGGACCCCCAGGGGTCTTTGAGGGTAATCATACAGTAGGCAATTACATAGATTTCTTTTTTTTTAATCTCAAAAAATAATTGGGATGATTTTAAATTATTTTGAAACATTTCAACAACACAAATCTTGTACAGGGGGGTCACTGGCACAAAATCTTCTCGGGGGTTTGCGGCAAAATACATATTAATTTGGGGGTCCTTGACAGACATGACAACATTTGAACGTTATTGGTGCATGGCGGCACATCATCACTAGGATTTTTACAACGCCATTCTCCCACCTTTGTCGTCTGTCGTTTTGCAATCATGGCGTCGTTGCCCACGCGCCTCTCCGGCTTTTTCTCC
>NC_139960.1:11055786-11255644 GCF_963454915.1 Gymnoscopelus microlampas | reverse complement strand
ACGCTGTATACGGCTGTACCTGTTCTGGGTGTGTGTGTGTGTGTGTGTGTGTGTGTGTGTGTGTGTGTGTGTGTGTGTGTGTGTGTGTGTGTGTGTGTGTGTGTGTGTGTGTTGTCTCGATTTCTGTCTCTCTCTTTTCCTGGGATTCACCGAAGATTTCTCCGGCACAGTTTGCCGTGCGTTCTCTTATCTCACACGCCTCTCCGTCCCCTCGCTAGCCTTCCCTTTGCTCTATCTGTCCCTCTTTTCGCGTTCATTCCCCCACCCCTCTCTCTCTCTCTCTCTCTCTCTCTCTCTCTCTATCTCTCTCTCTCTCTCTCTCTCTCTCTCTCTCTCTCTCTCTCTCTCTCTCTCTCTCTCTCTCTCTCTGTGTCGCTCTGTGTCGTGGGCTGTCTCAGTGAAAGGGGAGCGGGGGGGGGGGGGGGGGGGTGGGGTTGCATGGCTGGTTCTGGGACAGGTGCCAATTCCAAACAAAAGACACAAAAAAGCCAAAAGAGTGAGAGATGATGCCTCTCAACCAGAGAGAGAGAGAGAGAGAGAGAGAGAGAGAGAGAGAGAGAGAGAAAAGAAAATATGTTGCGTGTCGAAACGCAAGAAGTGATTTTCAGCTTGTGTGCGTGTGTGTGTGTGTGTGTGTGTGTGTGTGTGTGTGTGTTAAACTCAAATGTGCAACAATGTTTCCTGTTGCAGGACTTTTTATTGCATGAGTGAGTAGTAGAGACTTTGAATTCTCTGCCTCTCTCTCTCTCTCTCTCTCTCTCTCTCTCTCTCTCTCTCTCTCTCTCTCTCTCGCGCGCACCCGTGAAGGCATTTTTGAGCTTGAAGCCGGGAAAGAGAAGGAGGGCGAGGACGGAGAGAGGGAGGTGTACAGTGAAGGGAGGGAGGGGAGAGGGGGGCGGGCTCAAGGAGGAGGGGGAGGCCCCCACCCGCCTCTTCTGGTTCAGTCTTCTGCATTATTCATGTGCCCGGGCCCCGGTGCTGAGCCCTGACTGGCTGGGCTGGCTTAGCATTCAGCCCACATTCAGTAGGCTGTGTTTGCTAACATTCCTCATTCAAAGCCCTGTTAACTGCCAGACGGGAGGAACACGCGACACCATGGGAACCCGCATGGCCTCCCTCCCCATTGTGGCGGGCCCTGACAGCTCCAGCCGGGGGGGTGGGTGGGGTGGGGGGGGGGGGGGGGTACAGGGCGAGAGAGAGAGAGAGAGTGGGAGAGATGGGTTTGTGAAGGCGACAAGGCAAACCGGCATTAGGGTTAGACGGGTTTGCAGAGATGCCGGGGGGGTTCGGCTCGGCTCGGGCAGAGCAGAGAGGGAGGTGTGGGTGCTTTGCTTCGGCGGCAGAATGTGGCACAGACTCAGACTCGGGGCAGACAGATGCCCGGGCGGGCAGACGAGGCGTTCTTCTTCTTCTCTCGCTATAGACAGACAAGAGGAGGAGGCTGGCACATTCTGCAAGGCTCTGTGTCTCTGTGCTCTCTGGTCCGGGGCGCCCGCCTACTACACATGGAGCTGTGTGACTTACTGAGCGCTCTCTCTCTCTCTCCCTCTCTCTCTCCCTCTCTCTCTCTCTCTCTCTCTCTCTCTCTCTCTCTCTCTCTCTCTCTCTCTCTCTCTCCCTCTCTCTCTCTCTCTCTGCCCTTCTACACACAGAGAGACAATATATGGACGTACCGTATGGAAGTACTGATGGACCACAGTGCGACGGAAGGCCCGGGATTCCCTGCTCATTTTTTTACTTCGGAAAGATCACAGCCGCCACAGTCGAATGGGGTCTGGAAGGCGGGTAAGTCCCAGATTATGTGCGGGTTTATACGTGTGGGTTTGTGTGGCTGTGAGTTGGGCGTGAGTGTGTCGTGCGCACGTGCGTGTCCGTGTGTATACGTGCGTATACGGACGGAAGAGGGCGAAAGAGAGAGAGAGAGGGGCGCCATGCATGCGCTCGAACCGCAAAGCGATAACGCGACGACGAGAGAGCGTCCATGTTTCGACCGGGGGCCGAAGACGTCACAGCGGGCGCAGAGCTTCGTTTCATTCTGGGAACGCAGCCGCCCAGCATGAAGGGACTAAACTGTGTATCAGCGAAACCAGGGTTTCCAAGTCTCGGCTAAAACGGGACTAATCCCCTCTATCAAATACATTTGTACCTGCAGTTTGGGCTGAAACTCGGCCTTGTGTGTGTCTGTGTGTGTGTGTGTGTGTGTGTGTGTGTGTGTGTGTGTGTGTGTGTGTGTGTGTGTGTGTGTGTGTGTGTGTGTGTGTGTGTGTGTGTGTGTGTGTGTGTGTGTGTGTGTGTGTGTGTGTGTGTGTGTGAGTCTGTGTGTGTCTCTGTGAGTGCGCATGTGTGTGATGGTTTTGGAGGGAGCTTAGAGCGACAAGTGCTGTAATTTTGGGATAGGAGCCAGACAGGGCCTGCAACACAAGGCTGTTTCCCCATTACAAGCGCCGCCGTCTCTTTCTCTCTCTCTCTCTCTCTCTCTCTCACTCTCTCTCTCTCTCCTAAACCTGGGTTAGCTAGCAGAAAATCTATTCCAACGTCAACGCCGCTGAAGTAAGCCGGTTTCATTGAAAGCATCGCAGGTTTTTATAAGAAAGAAAGAAATGAGAGAAATCCGTTGTTTGCAGACACGTGGCCCCCCGGTAGCTTTCGGCATTAGTAGTCCTGTTGCAAAGTACAGTTTCCCCATCTCTTGGAGTGGTTCTCAAACATTTTAATGTCAATGACCTCCAAATTGATACGGATTTGTCCGTGGACCCCCAACTGAAAAGATTTGGTGGCAGGGCGACCCCCAGGCAAGTCTTCTCGTTCTTATGGACCCCATTTTGAGAAGCAGATTCTCCAAAGCGGATTGAAAAAAAAATTACGTTTCTCACCATCTACTGTATACTACTACTGTCTTCAAATAAATCCTCACATTGACAATCATCTCACACGCCACACGACCAATGCTAACCATTACAGACACTCCTTTTTGATTGTACCAATATATACAATTGTCTATATATATATATATATATATATATATATATATATATATATATATATATATATATATATATATATATATATATATATATATATATATTGACTCAAATGTGTTGCAGCTGTGCTTGCAGGTTTTAACCAGACATGACCCTGGTCTCGCACACACTGAGGCATTAACACACAAGGTGTCGGCTGCTTTTATCGTTCATATATATATATACATATATATATATACATATTTCTTTCCCCATAATGCTCGTAGCAAACCCTCATCCACCTCCTCGCCCCTCTGTGACCGTGTTCCCTGCGTTCAACAGTTAGCATTGTGTTGCTGCTGCTTTGTTGTTGTCTCAGCTTTTTTTGAGCCATCGTATTAACCCATTCAATCCCGGAAACGCATCTGTGTCATTTTTTGATTTTATTTTGTCTATTCAAAAATAGCAGATGTACAAGCTCATAGCGCGGCACCCAGTGCCGCGCTATGAGCTTGTAGATCTGCTATTTTGTGCAAATCTTTGAATATAATTGAATATAATGTAATATATTATAAGCGAATATAATATAAGCGAACATTATTTGTAACTCAAATCTTTGCTTCTGGGGGGGTCCCTGGAACTAAATGTTTGACAAAATGTTCTCTCTAAAACACATATTAAAAGATTTGCACAAATGTACCCGACCCCAAAAATAGCCGATCTACAAGCTCATAGAGCGGCTAAGTGAGCTTGTAGATGTGCTATTTTTGAATAGCCAAAGACAAAATTAACGAGTGAGTATACAGTGGCACACTGGGCACTTCAACCCCCCCCCCACCCCCCCCACCCCCCCCGCGACCAATAGGTAGGAGTGTAGAGCAAGAGTGACTCATCCAGAGATAGCTTTAGCCGTTCCGCCTACGTCTACCGGCGTTCAACAGCCTATTCAGCCACCACACACACACACACACACACACACACGCACACACACCACAGGATCTCACTCGAGTTCTCCACCGTTTGCTGAGTTCTCCCGAGTGTGGAAAAGGCCTGACGTGGATTCTGCCTCGCCAGCCTCAAACAGAAAGGGTCCCAAAGAGGCTGAGATTGCCGATTTATATTTGATCATTTCATGGCAATGCAACGACCGCTAACTGTGTCTGTGTGTCTGTCAGTCACTTGGTCGAGGACTGGCCGCCAACGCTGGCCTTCGGGTAAAATGGAGGACGGAATTCTGTTCTGTTCTGTTCTATTCTGTTCTGTTCTGTTCTGTTCTGTTCTGTTCTGTTCTGTTCTGTTCTGTTCTGTTCTGTTCTATTCTATTCTGTTCTGCACAGTAAAATCTTTGTTAATTTATCCGTTTGTAACTCTGAGCGTGTACAAATGGAACCAAATGGACCCTTACGGGTCCATTTGGTTCCATTTGTACACGCTCAGAGTTAAATTAACAAAGAAGTGTTCCGTCCCGTTTCGTTCTCGCTCCATCGCGTTGAACGCACGCAGATCGAAATGAACGATAATGTTTTGCGGTGCGCTTTATGGACCTTGATGATAAGCATTTGAGGCAGACCGGCACTCAAGGGAGACGGAGGGAGACGCCGCTTAAACCAAGCCTTTCTGAAACGCCTGGAAAACAGTCAAAAAAAAAAATTGGTACACTTTTTGGTAACTGGGTAAATGCTTTGTGCTGTTATTTTCCTCCCTAATGCGGGTGTGTCTCTTGTGAGTATCTTATATGTACTGCACATACAGTAGATTCTCGTACATACAAATCATTTGAAAATAGACAATCTACAAGCTCACAATCCGTCTCATTGCGACGCATTGTGAGCTTGTTGATCGTCTATTTTCAAATATATATATATATATATATACACAAATTCATACATACCGGTATACTGTATGCGCAGTTGGATATGCCGATTTGAACAGAAGAGTGTTTGCCACAAATAATGATGACTGGGTGTTCATTTAACTCTGAGAAGGTACAAATGTCAACCAAATGGACCCGTTATGGGTAAGGGTCCATTCAGTTGCATTTGTACACTCTCAGAGTTACAAACGCAAATAAATGAAGAATGAACTTTAGTAGTTGTAGAGCTCTACTATGCAGTATAATGTAGAGATATGTATATCGTTGCTGTCAGGCGATGCGACACGTTGTGAGCTTGTAGATCGGCTATTTTCACCATTTTAAATGTGTTTTCTTAATACTATTAGAAAAGGCACAGTTTTGGAGATACAAGATAAGATGATAATAATGATAATGAGATGTGCATTTTCACTGTATGCAACGTACGGCAACATTTTGTTTAGTGCGTCCACTTAACATCAAATCAAATAGCAGCGTCAACAAAGAAATGCAGATGCAGCAATATTATGCCGTAAACTTTCAGGTCCTTCCAGTGGTGTAAAGTAACTAAGTACATTTACTCAAGTACAGTACTCAAGTGAAAGGTTGAGGTATTTCTACTTTACTGGAGTATTTCCAATTTCCAGTACTTTTACTCCTACTCCACTACATCTCGGGTTCCAAATATTACAATTTTAATCCAGTACGTTTATTTGAAAACTTTAGTTACTAGTTACTTTGTAGATTTTGATTATTATTACAAAACATACATTAACCACTTCAGCTCTTCATGTCGGCCATTTGAAAATAGTCGATCTACAAGCTCCCAATGCGTCGCGATGCGACGCATTGGGAGCTTGTAGATCTGCTATTTCCAAATGATTGTTTATACATTTGAAAACTTGAAATGGGACATTCTGCGTAATGAGTACTTTGTACTTTTGGTACTTTCAGTACATTTTGATACCAATACTTTTGTACCTTTACTCAAGTAAATTTGATCAACGAAGAAATGCAGATACGGCAAACATTAAGCCGTAAACGTTCAGGTCCATCATAAGTCAAGTCATCATAGTCCTGTTGTCAAATAAAAACATTCGTAATACATACAATAATAAATCTTACGATAACAAGGTCTCTCCACTGACGGCGACGACTTGTCTACAGCGTTTTGGGAATTCCACACAGTTCATACACTCTGTAAAATCCTCAGTGTGAGTGTCTGTCTGAGAGCATAGAAAAACACAACCTTGCACTCCAAGATTTAACCCACGAAGACCAGAGGCGATTCTTTCAAATGTTTTCTAAATCCTAACAGTTTAAAAAAAAAAAAAAAAAAAAAAATCAAGATTTTTCAAAAATAGCAGATCTACAGCTTGTATATCTGCTATTTTTGAATAGCCAAAGAAATCTAAAAGGACACAGATGCGTTCCAGGTCTTCATGGGTTAACCCATGAAGACCTGAGGCCTATTCGACTAATGTCTGTCTTCTAAATCTGTGAGCTTGTAGATCTGCTATTTTTTGAAAAGTTGTGAAAATGTTTGCAAATCTTTGAATATATACGTTATTTTAAAGCAAACATTTTTAACTTCAATTTATGCTTCTGCATGTGGGGGTCCCTGGAACAACATATTTTGAGATGGGCGTCGGCGGCCAAATACATTTTTGGGCGGGGGGTCCCTGACATGAAAAAGTTTGAGCACCACTGATATAGAAACATACGTTTTTCAGAAAAGTGTTGGGATTTAGAAGACATTTTGTAGAATCGGCTTCAGGTCTTAATGGGTTAAAACAATGAAGACTTGAGGGTTTGGCTGTGCAGGGAGCAAACGGCTCTGGTCCCGGTTTATACGCTGGCCTGCATCGCTTGTATCAAATGGAACTCCTACGCAGTGCTGAAAGGTAGCTGAGTACCTTACTCAAGTACTGTAATGTGGAATTTTTGAGGTACTTTATTTTACTCGAGTATTCCCACATTTTCAATACGTTACAAGTCTACTCCACGGTACTCTTTTTTTTTTTTTTTACACCACTACATTTATTTGACAACTTTAGTTACTAGTCACTTTGTAGATTTGGATTGTGTGATTGTGTTTAATGTTTAATACAATTGATAATAGAATCTTCACAAAAATCTAAAAGTTTAATGATAGCCGATCTACAAGTCGCGATGCGATGCATTGTGAGCTTGTAGATCGGCCATTTTTTAGCCTAAGTATATAATAGGGCTAAATGATAATTATAGATCAATAACATGATATACAGGCTGTACATGTCGCTGAAATGGGAATTCTACATAACAAGTATTTTTTTACTTTTGCTACTTTAAGTATATTTTGATGTTAATACTTTTGTACTTTGTCTTAACCCATTAAGACCTGGAACGCATCTGTGTCACTTTAGATTTCTTTGGCTATTCAAAAATAGCAGATCTACAAGCTCATAGCGCGGCACCGAGTGCCGCGCTATGAGCTTGTAGATCTGCTATTTTTGAAAAGTCTTGATTTTTTTTTTTAAACTGAAAACATTTTTAAGAATCGCCTCAGGTCTTAATGGGTTAAGTAAGACATTTTGAATACAGGACCTTTACGTGTAAAAACAAGGTGTTTTTACATAGTGGTATTGCTACTTTTACTTACAGTAAGTCCATAATAGGAGTACTTCTTCCAACACTGCTCCTGTACTCATTAATACAAAGGCATACGATTGCTTTCCAAAATAACTTAGAATAGCCTCTCTGCTGTGATTTACTTTAGATAAGTTACTATAACACTGAGTTTAGAGGTTAGAGTGTCCTTTAGACACACACACACACACACACACACACACACACACACACACACACACACACACACACACACACACACACACACACACACACACACACACACACACACACACACACACACACACACAGAGACTAATATCCAGACACATTTGATGGTGGGTGCCCCACAATGGACCCCGGCTCCTGAGATGAATGGGGTTCCCACGCCTCTCTCAAGGAGTGCACGCACACACACACACACACACACACACACACACACACACACACACACACACACACACACACACACACACACACAGACACAGACACAGACACAGAGAGAGAGAGTTTTAGTCCCCCTCACAGTATTTAAAAGTCCATGATGAATATCTGTGTGTGTGTGTGTGTGTGTGTGTGTGTGTGTGTGTGTGTGTGTGTGTGTGTGTGTGTGTGTGTGTGTGTGTGTGTGTGTGTGTGTGTGTGTGTGTGTGTGTGTGTGTGTGTGTGTGTGTGTGTGTCACATTAATATTTTATTGTTGTATGCACATACAGTATATAAATGTATTATATATTTCCTAAATAGTTTTCCTTTATTTCACATTTCAGTTGACTATAAAAAAAAAATGTTTTGTACTCCAGAGCTCACTCACTTCCAAAATGACCCAGTCTTTTTTTCTATGGACATACATATAAATATATTTGTAGCTTTGTGCTATAGGCATTATTATATATAATTTAAATAACTAGTTAAACATGTACATTATGAACGTTAATAGAACCACCTGTTTTAGTTTTTTTTTACCTCCTTTGATGGACTGTGTGTGTGTGTGTGTGTGTGTGTGTGTGTGTGTGTGTGTGTGTGTGTGTGTGTGTGTGTGTGTGTGTGTGTGTGTGTGTGTGTGTGTGTGTGTGTGTGTGTGTGTGTGTGTGTGTGTGTGTGTGTGTGTGTGTGTGTGTGTTTCCAGTGACATAACATTTCAAGGTTCCATATTTAATAACTGGATTTGCGTAAATATGGAATCTCATACTTTTTTTTACAAAATAAAAAAGTGGCAATTGAAGTATGTGTTTTGTACAGGATCAGTTTTAATAATTTAATTTATTTCCAAGATTTTAATTTGGCTCCAACCCTCATGGTTAGTTTTTAATGAAGCCAGAACTCCATCCACTGTGATAAAGACACTAATTAACATTAACATGAGAAGATAATAGTTCCCAAGTTTAATATTCCCCAAAAAGACAACACTCACACAGTAACGGGTCTTAACCAATTAAGACCGGGAACGCATCTGTGTCATTTTAAGATTTCTTTGGCTATTGAAAAATAGCAGATCTACAAGCTCATAGCGTGGCACTATGAGCTTGTAGTTCTGCAATATTTTGAAAAATCGTGAATATTTGTGCAAATCATTGAATATATCATCTTTAAAGCGAACATTTGTAACTCAAATCTTTGCTTTAAAAACACATTTATTCAAAGATTTGCACAAATTCTCATTCTTTGAATAGCGAAAGAAATCTTAAAATGACACAGCTGCATCCCCAGTCTTAATGGGCTAAGTGTCAAGGCCTTTTCAAACATTTTAAAAGTCCCCCCCCCCCCCAAATTATTTTTTTTCACAAATAATTGAAAACAGCTGATCTGCTGTACACTAGCTTGTACATCTGCTACAGTATTTTCAGCATTTGGTCATACGACAAAGTCTATACGGCAGGGCTTTAAGTGGTCGACTGCATGGTCTAATGGTCCGTTTTTATATTCTCTGAGTTAAATTAACTTACCAGATTTGACTGTGCAGCCAGGACACATTCTAATAGAACAACTCCTATTGACGTTTTTTTTGTTGTTTGTTTGTTTGGTTCTTTCCACCAAATTGCCCTTTACAAAATGTGTAACTCTGAGAGTGTACAAAATGTAACCGAATGGACCCTTACGGGTCCATTCGGTTACATTTTGAACACACTCAGAGTTATATCAACAAATCCAGATTTTTTACTTGCGTGCTTCGCTTCGGCAGGACTTTTATCTGTAGAATCATTACCTCGGCGTTCACAGTGAAATCCTCCAGCGTTCATTTGTCCATTTGCAGTGGTGGAAATTAACTAAGTACATTTACTTAAGTGCCGTACTTAAGTACATTTCTAATTCTCAGTTTTACTTTTACTTGATTGATTGATTGATTGATTGACATTTTTATTAGGCAAAAAGAATGTAAAACAACACAGTTACATTTATAATACTTTTGTCTAAAAGGTCCGGCCAAAAAAGTCCTTGCGGGCTTGTTTCCATTGGGGTCCTTGAATCTACTCCACTAACACCTCAGAGGCAAATATTGTACTTTTACTCCACTACCATTATTTGAAAACTTTAGTTACTTTGGAGATTTTGATTATTAATACAAAACATACATTAACCACTTCAGCCCTATATACATTTCGGCCGTTTGAAAATATCCGACCTACAAGCTCACAATGCGACGCATTGTGAGCTTGTAGATCTGCCATTTTCAAAATATTTTTTTAATACATTTTATACATTTAAAAACTTGAAATGGGACATTCTGCATAATGGGTACTTTCTACTTTTGGTACTCTAAGTACATTTTGATACCAATACGTTTGTACTTTTACTCAAATACATTTTTGAATTCCGGACTTTTACTTGTAACAGAGTATTTCTACATTAGCAGTATTGGCACTTTTACTTAACCCATTAAGACCTGGAACGCATCTCTGTCACTTAAGATTTCTTTGGCTATTCGAAAATAGCAGATCTACAAGCTCATAGCGCGGCACCGAGTGCCGCGCTACGAGCTTGTAGATCTGCTATTTTCGAAAAATCTTGGAAAAAAAATGTTTTGGATTTTTTTTCAAAAAACTGTTAGGATTTAGAAAACATTTGTAAGAATGGCCTCAGGTCTTCAAACATTTGAGTACTTTTTTTCACCACTGTCCATTTTGTAACTGTTGAGGGACCAGTGTGAATGAGACCAAACGGAGCCATAGTGGTGCTATTTCAGCCCTCTCCTGGTGCCTGGTAATACAGTTAGGGTAATTTGGGGTACAGTATTCTGAGCAGTGATGATTACTTTAGCATATGGTACCTCAGCTCTAATGATACACCGAGGCAGACACGCGGAAACTTACTGTACGCTACCACCAGTCCACGTGGACACCTTGCCGCGCGCGTGTGTGTATGTGTGTGTATGCGTGCATGCAATGGTGTAAAGTAACTAAGTACATTTACTGTACTTATGTACGATTTAGAGGTATTTTTACTTTATTGGAGTATTTAGTTACTACTTTGTAGATTTAGATTCTTATTACAAAACGTACATTAACCACTTCAGCCCTATATACATTTTGGCCATTTGAAAATAGCCGATCTACAAGCTCACAATGTGTCGCATCGCTTGTAGATCTGATATTTTCTAAAGATTTTTAAACATTTTATACATTTTACAAACTAGTGAAATGGGACATTCTGCATAATGAGTACTTTCTACTTTTAGTACATTTTGATGCCAATACTTGAATTCCTGACTTTTACTTTACTTTTACTTCTAAATTGCAGTATTGATACTTTTACTTAAGTAAAAACTGTGTGCGTGTGTGTGTGTGTGTGTATGTGTGTGTGTGTGTGTGTGTGTGTGTGTGTGTGTGTGTGTGTGTGTGTGTGTGTGTGTGTGTGTGTGTGTGTGTGTGTGTGTGTGTGTGTGTGTGTGTGTACAGTATCTGTAAGTACGTGCTTTGTTTTTGTGGGTTGGCGCATATTCTGTGTGTGTGTGTGTGTGTGTGTGTGTGTGTGTGTGTGTGTGTGTGTGTGTGTGTGTGTGTGTGTGTGTGTGTGTGTGTGTGTGTGTGTGTGTGTGTGTGTGTGTGTGTGTGTGTGTGTGTGTGCGCGCGCGCGCACGTGGGTGTGTGTGTGCGTGGACAAATATATGTGTATGTCAAAGCATCGGTTCGTATCCAATTTGCAATGCATTTTTTTTTTAATGTATTTATTAGCTGAATAGTTAGTTTATTAATTGATTTGTCTTTATTCACAGACTGATTGTTTGGGGACGATGCAGTTCTTCTGGACATTCCGCAGCTTGTCTTAAAGGTTAGTGTAACTATTGTATCAACTTCATAGCTTTGATTACTAACCACTAATACTCTACCATAGTGTTGGTGTATATCATATATTTTATTAACTTCTTTATCCTAGATTTCTGTCTTAGATTCATCCCAGTCAAAATCATTCCACTCCTCTTTTTCTGTACACATTCAAATCCTGAGTATTAAGTATTTATAATCTAACCATATCGACCTTTACAAATGTGCATAGCCTTACAAACGTGTGTAACCAAATGGACCCTTGGTTAAATCTGAGTTAAATCAACAATCAAGATTTTACCGTTTACTTTGCAGGCAAGATAGCACAACTAGAATAGAGTAGAATAGAATACTTATCATCTGGAAACCAGAGTCGTCAGAAAATAAATGAAGTTCGTTGTAATTCAGTGCGTGCGCACACACACACACACACACACACACACACACACACACACACACACACACACACACACACACACACACACACACACACACACACACACACACACACACACAGAGACACACAGAGACACAGACACACATGCGTGCACACACACACACACACACACACACACACACACACACGCAGGCACGCACGCACACACACACACGCAGTAATAAACAGACACTATACACCGCAAAGTCCTCAGCGTTATAATTTAACCATTTGTACCCTCTCTGAGATAAAAAAACACAAATCATGCATACAACAACAACAAGGACACATAGCGGGCTGCTAATGAACGTCAGAGTGTCACCTCAATTTGACGAACTTCACTTTGTCAAACTGTCCCTTCGGTTCGTCCCGTCGAGCGCTGTGTACCACACTCACGCCGTTCCCATAGCAGTATAGTGACCAGTGGTGTAAAAGTATCTAAGTACATTTACTCAAGTACTGTACAATTTTGAGGTACTTTTACTTTATTGGAGTATTTTACATTTTCAGTACTTTTATTTCTACTCCACTACATCTCAGAGGCAAATATTGTACTTTTACTCCACTACAATTATTTGAAAAATGATAGATTTTGATTATTATTACAAAACATGCATTAACCACTTCAGCCCTATATACATTTCGGCCATTTGAAAATAGCAGATCTACAAGCTCTCAATGCGTCGCTGTGCGACGCATTGAGAGCTTGTAGATCTGCTATTTTCAAAGGATTTGTATACAGTTGAAAACTTGTGAAATGGGACATTCTGAAAAATTAGTACTTTCTACTTTTGTACTTTTAAGTACATTTCGAAACCAGTACTTTTGTTCTTTTACCCGAGTAAATTTTGATCGCCGGACTTTTACTTGCAACAGAGCATTTCCACATTGCAGCATTGATACTTTTACTTGAGTAAAAAAAATGGAATACTTTTTCCACCACTGATAGTGACACGTCCCATCATCATCAAAAGCCTCTCTGTTACGTTTATCCCCCCCCCAACACCCCCCCCTCTCTCTCTCTTCTCTTTCTTTTTGGTGTTGGTGTCATCTGAATCAGCGAGTCTCTACGTTCGGCTCAACAGATAATCTGCTCAAAGGAAATTAGTCGGAAAACGGGTGGAATAAAAGCCTTGAGCCTAAAGGTCAAATGAAGATTAGCCAGAAACAGTACACGGGGGCACGCCGGCTGCCACCCTGAACCGCACAAAGGCTGCATTGTCATGGGGAGAGCCCTGAAGCTCATGGGCGCGCACCCACACACCCACGCACCCACGAAACCCACACACACGTACGCGCGCACACGCACGCACACGCACACACAGAGTGGTGGAAAGTAACTATTAGTATTTCCAATTGTCTATACTTTTACTTCTACTCCACTACATCTCAGAGGCAAATATTGTACTTTTACTCCACTACAATTATTTTGAAAACTTTAGTTACTAGTTACTTTGCAGATATCAATTATTAAATTATAAAACAGACATTGGACCACTCCAGCCCTATTTTATATACCGAGGCTCTTTGAAAATAGCCGATCTACAAGCTCATGTACAAGCTTGGAGTTCTGCTATTTTCAAACATTTTAGTGCTTTTACTTTTGGTACTTTTAAGTACAATTTGATACCAATACCTTTGTGATTTTACTCTATTTCTTTTACGCTTTTAATTTTGAATTCCGGACTTTTCCTTGTAACTTGCAACTTCTGCATTGCAGTATTGATACTTTTACTTAAGTAACGCACGCACGCACACGCACACACACACACACACACACACACACACACACACACACACACACACACACACACACACACACACACACACACACACACACACACACACACACACAGACACAGACACACATTCCCTGTGAGTGTGCACTTGGGGAGACCTGCCACCTGTTGGAGGATTTGGTCAACTACAGGCAGGATGAATCATGGTGGCACTCGAACGATTTGGTCGTCAAACACACAGAGATCCTTTGTCCGTGTTTAGCTTGTGGATCTGCTGAAAATTGCAGATCTATAAGCTATTTTCGGCACGGGGGCAGTGTCGTATGGCGGTGTAAAGAATTAGGTGCGGAGAGAGACAGACAGTGAGGTGCACTCCAGGCTGTCTCTCTTCCACTCTCTCTGTTCACTCTCCCATTGAGACCTGAAGCCGATTCTACATGTCTCCTAAATCTCAACAGTTTTCTGAAAAACTTAAGTTTCTATATCAGTGGTGCTCAATCCTTTTCATGTCAAGGACCCCCACAATTATATGTATTTGGCCGCGGACCCCCATCAAAATATTTGTTCCAGGGACCCCCCAGAAGCAAAGATTTGAGTTAAAAATGTTCACTTTAAAAATATATAAATTCAAAGATTTGCACACATTTTCACGAATTCTCAAAAATAGCAGATCTACAAGCTCGTAGCGCGGCACTCGGTGCCGCGCTATGAGCTTGTATATCTGCTATTTTTGAATAGCCCAAAGTGTAAAATAATGCTTTTTAGCTCAAATCTAAAAATGACACAGTTCCAGGTCTTAATGGGTTAAGGCTGCAGCCCGTCCATTTTATGTCCGTTGTCTCGCTCTCCTGACAGACATAGAGGTAACTGCAGTGATGTCCAAGTGACAATAAAGATGGCTAAACCCTATAGCTACACTTTACTATTTAGGCCAGAGGTCTTCAATAGGGGGTCTGGGACCCCTTAGGGGTCCTCAGAGTGACTACAGGGGGGGCCACCCAAATCTTTGTGAGATTGAATATTTATTTTTTACATTAACCACTCGAACCCTAGCATCCCAATTCTGAGGAGAACTTTAGCCAAAAAATAGCAGATCTACAAGCTCTTTTCAGCAAAGAGATTTGGTGTTGAGGGGGGGGGAAAAAGAGCGAACCAAGTACAGAGCGAAAGATCTTAGTTCACTAAGTATTGACGGCTTGAGTGGTTAAATATCTGAAAATACACATTTTCAACACAATGTTATACAATATGTATTGGGGGGGGGTCCCTGCTTCATCTCTCTGTCTATCAGCTAAGGGGTCCTTGGCCTGAAAACGTTGAAGACCCGCTGATTTACGTAAGGTTCCATTTGGTTCCTAACGATCAGTAATTTAGCTGGGGACCCCCTGGAACTGTGCCTATCGGTACATAACTCGGACGGTGCTTCAGTGGCAGTAGGACATGAGGACACATGTCCATGGGGCGTTCAGTGGCAATAGGACATGAGGACACTTGTCCATGGGGCGTTCAGTGGCAATAGGACATGAGGACACATGTCCATGGGGCGTTCAGTGGCAGTAGGACATGATGACACATGTCCATGGGGCGTTCAGTGGCAGTAGGACATGAGGACACATGTCCATGGGGCGTTCAGTGGCAGTAGGACATGAGGACACATGTCCATGGGGCGTTCAGTGGCAGTAGGACATGATGACACATGTCCATGGGGCGTTCAGTGGCAGTAGGACATGAGGACACATGTCCATGGGGCGTTCAGTGGCAGTATAGTCTCGCGTGGCCAGACTGTTGCCTCCCACAATTTTCAAACGTTTCCGGTCATACGGTCTGGCACTCGGAAGCTCTGATCATGATTGAAATATAAAGCGGACGTGAAGCCTCCTCCCCACTTCCGTTTCGTCTTTACAGTCGCGCAAATCCATCCTAATATAAATAAAAATCATCTAAGTGTATTTAGCTTGCTGCTTAGCAGAAATGGAAATTAAAAATTTAAATGTAAAGATATTTCAATTTTTATTTTCATGAACGGAAGTGCCAGTTTCCTTTCTCGGATTTCGGGAGGTTTAGTTCCAGACTCTATATAGCATTGGTTCTCAAACTTTTTCATGTCAAGGACCCCCTAATTGACACTTATTACCCCGCGGACCCCCATTTGAAAAGATAAGTCAGGGACCCCCCATAAGAGAAGGTTTTTACGACTCTCTAGCAGTGATTCTCAACCATTTTAATTTCAAGGACCCCCAGTTTGACATGCATTAGGCTACGGACCCCCATTTAATGGCATTTATACCTCTGGGACCCCAATTCACATTGTAAAACCAATGTTAATTTAACTCTGAGAGTGTACAAATGGAACCAAATGGACCCGTTAGGGTCCATTTGGTTCCATTTGTACACTCTCTGAGTTACAGTCCCATAAGGGTCCATTGGAGACCCCCTGGAACCCCCCCAAGTACCCCTGGGGGTCCTCGGACCCCACTTTGAGAACCAATGCTATATAGCACTCAGAGATTGTGGAATAGTTGTCTGGCTACGCGAGACTAGTGGCAGTAGGACATCTGTCTGGCCCGTCCAACTCACTATTATTATCCTACTGCTGCGACAGTGTAACACACCAGCAGTCGTCTCATTGTGAACCCTGAAGCAGCTGAGCAGTTTGGATTCAAAATGAGATTCTGTCCAGATATCCTCTTTGAGAGAAACAAAATGGAGATTTATTTTCAGATAAATTCGATTTTTTTTTGTTGTTGGTTAAAAACCCATTAAATCCGGGAACGCAACTCTGTCATTTTAGATTTCTTTTGGCTATTCAAAAATAGCAGATATACAAGCTCATAGCGCAAAGAAATCTAAAATGACACGAATGATGCTTTCCCGGTCCAAATGGGTTAAAACAAAAGGTTTATTGTTAAAAAGTTCAGATAGTAATCACTTCTATAGTGTTTGTTCGGTAACAGGGGTCTCCCCATCTCTCCTATCCTGACGCTCAGCCTGAATGTTCATTTTGTTGCCAGAATACAGTATATTCTTTTTAATGACCGTGGCTTGCGATTCAGGGGTTGAAGCCAGGCTGCATCTCTCCATCTCTTTAACCTTTTCAGACCGAGGACGCATCTGTGTCATTTTAAGATTTATTTGGGTTATTCAAAAAAAAAATAGCAGATCTACAAGCTCATAGCGCGGCACTCGGTGCCGCGCTATGAGCTTGTAGATCTGCTATTTTTTTTAAATGATGTGCAAATCTTTGAATATCTATTTTCCCACATTTTTAACTCTGTTACAACTTCTGGGGGGTCCCTGTAACAACATATTTTGAGATGGGGGTCTGCGGCCTAAATTCATATAATTTTGGGGGTCCTTGACATGAAAAGGTTTGAGAACCACTGATTATAGCAACATCATTTTTTTTCCAAAAAACTGTTAGGATTTAGAAGACATTTTGTAGAATCCCCCAGAAGCAAAGATTTGAGTTAAAAATGTTTGCTTTAAAAATATATGTATATTCAAAGATTTGAGTTAAAAATGTTTGCTTTAAAAATATATGTATATTCAAAGATTTGCTCAAATTTTCACGATTTTTCATAGCTTGTAGCTCATTCCAGATACAAACTGGGGGTCCTTGAAATAAAACAAAGTTGAAAATCACTGGCAAAAATGATCGTTTTCTCCAAAAATGGAGGATGGAATGCATTTTGATAGACTTTGCTGCATCCCTTTGATGTCTCCACACGTTACTGCAGTATGAAAATACGTTACAAGTAAATGTCCGGTATTCAAAATTCAAAAGTACAAAAGTATTGGTATCAAAATGTACTTAAAGTACCAAAAGTAACAGTACTAAAATGTTTGCAAATAGCAGATCTACAAGCTCACAACACATCACGATGCGACGTGTTGTGAGCTTGTAGATCTGCTATTTTCAAATAGCCTAGGTATAAAATAAGGCTAAAGTGGTTAATATATGTTTTATAATGTAATAATTCATAATAATAATAATCTGCAAAGTAACTAGTAACTAAAGTTTTTAAAGTGAAAGTACAATATTTGCCTCTGAGATGTAGTGTAGTAGAAGTAAAAGTATAGACAATTGGAAATACTCCAGTAAAGTAAAATTACCTCAAAATTGTACTGAAGTAGTGTACTTGAGTAAATGTACTTAGTTACTTTAACATCCCGCAGGCCGGGCTGGAAGTCCATGTGTCAGTGGAGATGGCGCGGTGGCCTCGGAGTCAACACAGGTTCGGGTGGCGTTTATAGGAGCCGCGACCTCTCGTAAATCTGCCGCAATGTGGTGTGTGTCGTGATGTGTGTTGGTTTCAGGGTGGATGATGCTGCATCGGTGTGTCTGTGTGTGTGCGTGTGTGGAGAAATGTTTAGCTGTGCACGTGCCATCGTGTGCGCATGTGAGACCTGCGTGTTGCTCCTGACACATGTGCGTGTGTGTGTGTGTGTGTGTGTGTGTGTGTGTGTGTGTGTGTGTGTGTGTGTGTGTGTGTGTGTGTGTGTGTGTGTGTGTGTGTGTGTGTGTGTGTGTGTGTGTGTGTGTGCGTGCGTGCGTGCGTGCGTGCGTGCGTGCGTGCGTGCGTGCGCGTGCGTGCGTGTGTGTAACTCTCCTCCCTGAATCTCTCTGAGAGAAACCACACTACAGCCCTTTACCCCATCTGAATGCCCCCAGGAAACTCTCCCACGCGTGTGCGCGCACACACACACACGCGCACACGCACACGCACACACACACACACACACACACACACACACACACACACACACACACACACACACAGCTAATGGCTGTGGTAAAACTGTGGTACAACAGGGTGTATACGTGTAACTCTCTGTTGTGCCTTGCTGTACCTGCGTGTGTGCGCGCGCGCGCGTGCGTGTGTGTGTGATGGACACTGCAGAGGATTTTATCGCGGCCACGCGCAAACAAATCCTGCTGAATAATACATAGACAAGACACTCTTACTTTTTTTCCCGGTTCCGTACAGGCTCACACAAGTAGGCAGACAGACAGACAGACAGACAGACAGACAGACAGACAGACAGACAGAACGGGGGGGATTAGTTTGCCATGGCATTACAGCAATTATGAAAGACTAGACTAGGTACAAAAAAAAAGATACAGCTAGGAAAATCAAATACTGTAATAATAATAATACTATTAATAATATTAATAACACAAATAGCAGCAGGTAGTAAGGGGTTAAGGCTATATGTAACATAAATATGGAATAAAAATGCCAGTGAAGAAAGACAAAACGTTTGGTGTGTGTGCACGCGCACGTGCGTGCGTGCTGTGTATGCATATTATAATGCCTGTGAGTGTACGGCCGCAGGCTGCGTCCTTGTTTGATGTTAATTGGTCTGGTGAACCTTCCAACAGCTGATGACATTTATCTGCATGATGATGATGATGATGATGATGATGATGATGACACCTCACTCTCCCCGTTCAGGTCAGAGAAACCGTAGGGAGGAAGAGCTGAGTTGACCGCACAGTGTGAACCGAACCCATCGCCACAGAGGAAGTGACATCACAGGAAGTACCTCTTTTTCATAATTATTGCACCTGAGGTTGTGTTGTAGTATACATAATCCACTGTTATATTGTATGCTGTTGTGTCCCCCCCACCCTGAACCTCTTTTACTCAGTATCAGTATTTGTCTCCCAGTTTTAAGTATTTCTTTCTTATTTCTTTCTTTCTTTTCTCCAAAATGTCTGGCACTTCAAAAAGTATCCAAGTAGCCTATTCAAATTTTGTGGTACTTCACCCATTAAGACTGGGAACGCAGCACGTGTGTCATTTTAGGATTTCTTATGGCTATTCAAAAATAGCAGATCTACAAGCTCATAGCGCGGCACCGAGTGCCGCGCTATGAGCTTGTAGATCTGATATTTTTGAAAAATCCTGAAAATGTCTGCAAATCTTTGAATACATATTTTTTTAAGCAAACATGTTTTTATGGGGCTCCTTCAAATCAAAAACTATTGAGGACCTCTGGACCTCCGGAGCGGTTCCATTTCCTCCCTTGTTTGACCCGAGTGCCAGTGGTGTGAAGTAACTAAGTACATTTACTCTACTAAAGTACTGTACTCAACTCTTTCACTGCCAGACTTATTTCTGGCTGCGTGCACCCACTGCCAGAGATTTTTACATTTTTGTACCTTTTCAATAGTCACAGAATATTTATCTCCAGTATGACCGATCCCCTGGTGGTTGCTCATCACAGAGGGTTTCACTTTGCTTCTGCGAAAAAAGAAAAAAAAATGTCATCGCGACCTCCCGTTCACTTTTATACGCCTTTGAAAATAACATGTCTCGGCCAAAAATACATAGTCAAAAAAAAGAAGTACACGGGAGCTGAGATACAGGATTTTTAAGTAATAAGTTAACCAGGAAGTGAATGGAGCAGCAAATCTTCGGATCACGTTATCTCTGGTTCTGTGTGGGGGAAAATTTTTTGAAAAAAAGTGGCGTTACTTATGACAATGTCTCGTCATAAGTCGTTCTTGGCAGTGAGAGAGTTAAGTACAATTTTGAGCTATGAGTATTACCAATTTTCAGTACTTCTATTTCTTCTCCACTATACATCTCAGAGGCAAATACTGTACTTTTACTCCATTATAATTATTTGAAAACGTTAGTTACTAGTTAGGCTACTTTGTAGATTTTGATTATTATTACAAAACCACTTCAGCCCTATATACATTTCGGCCATATGAAAATAGCAGATCTACCAGCTCACAATGCGTCGCGATGCGACGCATTGTGAGCTTCTAGATCGGCTATTTTCAAAAGATTTGTATGCATTTTAAAACTTTGTGAAATGGGACATTGTGCACAATGAGTACTTTCTACTTTTGGTACTTTAAGTACATTTTGATACCAATACTTTTGTACTTTCACTCAAGTGAATTTTGAATTCCGGACTTTTACTTAACAGAGTAACAGAGTACTTTTACGTTGCAGTATTGATACTTCTACTTACTAAAAACATTTGAGTACTTTTTCCACCACTGCTACACAGGTACCCAAGAAGACCCCCCCCCCCTCCGTGGGGCCAGAGATGAACCGTCCTTTGGGGTGAGGTAGTAGGTTGTATAGTTTTAGGGTTATTCCCAACTGTTTGATGACTATACAACATACTGTCTTTCCTGAAGCGACTGTGATTGCATCATCATCGTCATAAATCGGAGGAAAATCAAGAAGACGGGAAAAGAAAGATAAGGAGTCGGCTGTTGTTGTTATCATTATTATATATCTGCTCTTATTGGAGGGGAGATCAGCCCTTGTTTGTGGAAGATGAATTGTCTCTCGTTTCCAGTCTGTCGCAGAGCACCAGGTCTGAAATAACCACAATACTTTAATACGTGTGTGTGTGTGTGTGTGTGTGTGTGTGTGTGTGTGTGTGTGTGTGTGCACATTTTGGGAACAGATTACATTATGCATGTTCTGCAGGGCGTTGCTGAAAATGAGCACTTGTGCTCAGCTACTACCCTGGGTAAATAAAGAACAAAAAAAAAAAAACAAAAAAAAAAACCTGTGCTGAGAGAATAATATCTATTAACCCATTAAGACCGGGAACGCATCTGTGTCATTTTAGATTTCTCTGGCATTCAAAAATAGTAGATCTGCTAGCTCGTAGCGCGGCACCGAGTGCCGCGCTACGAGCTTGCAGATCTGCTATTTTTGAAAGATCGTGATTTTTTTATATATATGTATTTTTTTAAGCGAAAATTTTTAACTCAAATCTTTGCTTCTGGGGCGGTCCCTGGAACGACATGTTTTGAGATGGGGGTCCGCGGCCAAATACATGTCATTTTGGGTGGTCCTTGACATGAAAAAGTTTGAGCACCACTGATGTAGCAACATACGTATTTTCAAAAAACACGAAGACATTTTGTGGAATCGGCCTCAGGTCTTAAAGGGTTAATAACATGCTGTACTGAAAAGTAAAAAAAAAGAAGGAGAGAGCGCATAGTTTCTCGCCCGAGTTAAGCCTGATTTATACCACGCGACTCTTTTTTCGGCCTTTTTGTGTTATCCTTTTAGCATGAGCTTTGGCTGTACTTCTACCTGTACTGTTAACAAATAAAGTATTCAACCATTCCCTCAGACTGGCGGTCGTCCACAGCTCCTCATGGTGTTCGTACAGGGTGAGGTAGTAGGTTGTGTGGTTTAAGGGTTGTTATTTGAACCCCGTCGGGAGTTAACTATACAACCTACTGCCTTCCCTGGAGGACAGCTACTCATCACACTGCAGTACCCACACGCTGCAGTCAACCAGTACATGTACCCAAGTACTCTACTCGAGTATAACTTTGGAGTGTAACTCTTTTACAGAGTATATCTACAATGTGGTATTGTTGGTACTTGTACTTCTAATTGTTGACCATCAACAGGTAAACACCGCCCCCCCCCCCCCTCCCCTCTCTTCATCTGCATAGCAGGTCTCTTCTCTCTTTGTGAAGAACCCAAACATTTTAATACTCAACTCATGAATAAATGATGAGATAAGAAGATGGATGTTTTATCAAACGATTGGCAAAGTAATGCTGAAAATAGGTGTTTCATCTATTGAGTGAGTGTATCACAGACTCGCACGCACACACACACACGCACACACACACACACACACACACACACACACACACACACACACACACACACACACACACACACACACACACACACACACACACACACACGCGCGCGCAAGCGCATTTGTTTGCAACCAATTTACTGCTCATTTTCCACTCAACACATTTCTGAATATTAATGGCAAGATGGGATGCGTTAGCTTTAAGAATCTGAATGAGATCACATCAATATTTTCATTATGTGTTGTTGTGAATTGTGAACTATATTAAAGACCAATAGCAATAAAATAAACTGCCCTAACAAGTCATGAGTGGAGTTGTTTTTGTTTTTTTCATTCAGTTGTCAGAAATGTTACTTGGAAATATTGCATTATACTGTAAATCAGTGGTTGACAATTGGCAAAACAGTAAGATCTGAATGATAATGTAACATTTATATTAGAAAACAGTTAAAGGTAGGGTAAGTGTTTTTTTTTGTTAAAAAGGTTAAAGGTAGGGTAAGTGATATTCTTTTGTTATTTTTATTTGGTTGTTAAAATGTACTATATTGTGATAGTAATCATTGCTACAGAGCGTTTGTTTGGTCACAGGGGTCTCTCCAGCTCTTTAGTAAACACAATATAGTACATTTTCAGGTAGGTGACGACATTTAAGCCAATCAGGAGAGAGCACTGAAAATGTATTTTCTGTTTAATAAAGAGCTGGAGAGACATGGAGACTCATTTTACTGAACAAACACTCTATAGCAATGAGTACTATCACAATATAGAGCTATTTAACACTTATTTTAACCAAAGTAAATCTCTTACCCCACCTTTAAGTTGTGAAAATATAATGGTACTTTTCCTTTGCAATTTTGAAGGAAAAAATAAGACTTTTCATTGTGATTCAGATCAATATGAACTTACAGTAATGGCAGATCCAGTGATGCCGATTCTGTGAGAGAAACAAGCAACCAGGTCTAGGAAAACCAGCCCAAAAGAAGCGACTATGGGCCACAAGAGCACTTTAACATATACATCAGCTATTTGAAAATAGCAGATCTACAAGCTCACAACGCGTCGCTGTAGATCTGCTATTTTTGAAAAATCGTGAACGTTAACTGCAAATCTTTGAATATGTACTTTCTTAAAGCGAACATTTGTAAATCAAATCTTTGCTTCTGGGGGGTCCCTGGAACAACATATTTTGAGATGGGGGGTCCGTGGCCAAATACATATCATTTTGGGGGGTCCTTGACATGAAAAAGTTTAAGAACCATTTCTCTAAAAAAAAATCATCTGTTTATGCCCACAGAGATGCTATTACAACCCTGGTGACAGTAGAGGGCGCCACATGACACATGGTGTGTAGCCAGATTTAGATTTAGAGGTACATAGCAAAGAGAAGGTTCTGCTGGAACAACATTTAATTTGACACATCAGCACATCGTTATGTGATGATAAAATAATGCCACATCAAATTGAAAGCATAATCCTGTGCAGGACAGGATGCATCGCGATGGGACACATTGTGAGCTTGTAGATCTGCTATTTTCAAAAGATTTTCTATACATTTATAATAATTGAAAACTTGTGAAATGGGATATTCTGCACAATGAGTAGCCTACTGTCTACTTTTGGTACTTTAAGTACAATTTGATACCAATACTTTTGTACTTTTACTCGAGTAAATTTGAATTTCAGACTTTTACTTATAATTAACATTGCAGTATTGACACTTTTACTTCAGTAAAACATTTGAGTACTTTTTGTTTCAATGTTTAATTATCCAGATCTAGTGCTTGCGAATGAGGGGGGGGGCATGACGTCACATAGCTGTGAGCATGGTGATTGGTTGAAATCAAAGGTGTGTCAGGAGGTGTGATTCGACGTCATTTCCGAAAAGATTTTGACAAGTTTTCAATCCCATGGTCTGAAGGCACGGCCACGCTGTGATTGGTTTATTAGTGGCTGGTTGCAGCGTTGTAAAGTTACTGAGTACAATTTCAAGTACTGTACTTAAATACAAATTTGAGGTATTTTTCTTTACTTTACTGGAGTATTTCAAATTTTCAGTGCTTTTATTTCTACCCCACTACATCTCAGAGGCAAATATTGTACTTTTACTCCACTACAATTATTAGTTACTAGTTACTTTGAAGATTCTGATTATTATTATAAAACATACATTAACCACTTCAGCCCTACATACATTTCAGACATTTGAAAATAGCTGATCTACAAGCTCACAATGCGTACTAAATAGTACGCTACTTTGTTGAAAACAACTGCAATGATAACAGAGATAGCTTGTAGATCTACTATTTTCAAAAGATTTTTTTATCTATTTTATACATTGGAAAACTTGTGAAATGGGACATTCTAATGAGTACTTTTACTTTTGTACTTTAAGTATATTTTGATACCAATACTTTTGTACTTTTACTCAAGTACATTTTTAATTCCGGACTTTTACCTGTAACAGAGTATTTCTACATTGCAGTATTGATACTTTTACTTAAGTAGAACAATGTTATTCTTTTTTCCACCACTGTATATCTTAATGTGGGGGTCCTTGACATGAAAAAGGCAGGTCTGTGGACTGTCTCCTCCCGTGACAACCAACCAGCCAATCACAGCACGACCAGGTCTTCCCGGGTGATGGGATGGTATCCATCCCGTCCGGTCCAGTGTTGACAGAATGGGAGGCTGAGCTGAAGTACTTTATAGAATATTATGTGAGGAGACCCTGTGTGTCTACTGGGAATGATATTATTAATATTACATTAGAAACAATAACAAGAAGAACACTCAACACACACACACACGCACACGCACACGCACACACACACACACACACACACACACACACACACACACACACACACACACACACACACACACACACACTCACATCTGAGTCTACAGGAGTTTAGACAGAAGATCATTGCAGGTAAGCCTACTAATATCTACCAGTATTGTAAAGTAACTAAGTACATTTACTTTTACTCAAGTAGTATTTCCAATTGTCTATACTTTTACTTCTACTGTCTCCACTACATCTCGGAGGCAAATATTGTACTTTTACTCCACTACAATTATTTGAAAACCTTTTTACTAGTTACTTTTCAGATATAAATTATGACACTATAAAACATACATTAACCACTTCAGCCCTATTTCATACATAGGATATTTGAAAATAGCCAATCTACAAGCTCACAGCGCGTCGCATCGCGACACCTTGTGAGCTTGTAGATCTGCTATTTTCAAACATTTTAGTACTTTAACTTTTGGTACTTTAAGTACATTTTGATACCAATACTTTTGTACTTTTACTCAAGTACATTTTGAATTCCGGACTTTACTTGTCTTACTTAGTACTTCTAGATACTTTTACTTAAGTAAAACATTTGAGTACTTTTTCCACCGCTGGTATCTGCACACACACACACACACACACACACACACACACACACACACACACACACACACACACACACACACACACACACACACACACACACAATTATTTCAAAACAATGTTATGTAACAGTGATTATGTGAGAGGATTTGACCATCAGGTTTAACTCACTTTTCCACAGTTTTAATTAACAGTGTTTTATTGATCCATGTTTGTCTAAATATTTGTCATTTTTATGAGTTATTGTTATTATAATAGGCTTTGTTTTAACTTGACTTCTTGTTGTTTTGAAGCTTTGATCCAGTTCACTGTTTATTTATTCATGTCCAGTTTGTTCACTGGTTTCACTGGTGGTGCTATAATGCATGTTTAGCAGTGGTGTAAAGTGAGTACATTTACTCAAGTACTCTACTTAAGTACAATTTTGAGGTATTTTTACTTGACTGGTGTATTTCCAATTTTCAGTACTTTTACTTCTACTCCACTACATCTCAGAGACAAATATTGTACTTTTACTCCACTACAATTATTTGAAAACTTTAGTCACTAGTTACTTTGGGGATTTTGATTATTATTACAAAACATACATTAACCACTTCAGCTCTGTATAAATTTGAAAATAGCAGATCTACAAGCTTGTGAGCTTGTAGATCTGCTATTTTCAAAATATTTTTTATAAATTTGTATACATTTGAAAGTGAAATGGGACATTCTGCATAATGAGTACTTTTACTTTTGTACTTAAGTATTTTGATACCAATACTTTTATCCCTTAACTCAAGTACATTTTGAATTCCGGACTTTTACTTATAAGGGTGCGCTCCCACCGCACTTTTATTTTACCTCTGGGGCAGAATCTGCCAATGCTTTGTCAATGCAAATGCGTGGATTCCTGGTCTTGCGGATTTTTTCCATGAATCCACGCATTTGCATTGACAAAGCATTGGCAGATTCTGCCCCAGAGGTAAAATCTACATTTGCAGTATTGATACTTTTACTTAAGTACAAAATGTGAGTACTTTTTCCACCACTGGGGTAGAATAAAACTCTCCATTACATTTTCTAGCATCAGAACTTGACCTGAATGCACCTCCCATTGTTCTCCTTTCTGAGCTCCTCTGTGGAATTCAGAGTGTTAATAAGGGTCCATTTGGTTCCATTTGTAACTCAATCAGAGACACGAAATGCTTAACCCATTAAAACCGGGATTGATTGAATACTTTATATCAGGGGTCTTCAACAGGGGGTCCGGGACCCCTAGGGGGTCCTCAGAGTTACTACAGGGGGTCCGCCAAATATTTCTGTCATAGGATTTTTCTTTTTACATTAACCACTTGAACCCTAGCATCCCTTTTCTGAGAAGAACTTTTAGCCAAAAATAGCAGATCTACAAGCTCACAACGCCTCGCAGTGCGAGGCGTTGTGAGCTTGTAGATCTGCTATTTTTGGTTAAGAGGTATAAAAGAGGAGGAAAGAGGAAAAAAGAGCAGAAAAAAAAGTTATATAGTTATATCTCTCTCAGCTAGGGGGTCCCTGGCCTGAAAACGTTGAAGACCCCTGCTTTATTTAGAAGATTTGCAGAGAAAAGGCACATGGAAGTACAGTTTTTTTTTTACAATACACGGTCAGCTAAAATGGATGGCTCATAAAAGCCGCAGTAGCTAGTTTCAAATGAGCTCATCTGTGTGACCACTTTAACCATTCGTTTATACTTTGGCTATTTTTGAAAAAGAAATAGTGAAAATGTGTGCAAATCTTTGAATACATTTTACTTTTTTTTACTCAAATCTTTGCTTCTGGGGGTCCCTTGAACAAAATATGTTGAGATGGGGTGGGGGTCCGTGGCAAATACATATCATTTTGGGGGTCCTTTTTGCGGGTCCCTCAGTGGTTTGAGAACCACTGATTAGCAACATAGTTTTTTTCAGAAAACTGTTATGAGTTATGAATGTTCACATATATATATATATATATATATATATATTCAAAGATTTGCACACATTTTCATGATTTTCCCCAAAACATTGCAGATCTACAAGCTCATAGAGCTTGTAGATCTGCTATTTTTCAATAGCCCAAAGGAATCAAAACATGACACCAATGCTTTCCCGCTGTTAAAGGGTGAAGTTAACACTAAGGATTTGACTGTGTTCCTTGCCTACACCTGTTTTTGTCATAAAAAGCTCCAGTGCTGGCAGTGGGACATTTCCATTTAGAATCTATTTGCTTCCCTTTTCGTCCCCACATGTTCTGCTCTAATTCTCTCTTTTCCATTTCCAAGTGCTACTATATATAGAGCAGGGGTCTTCAACGTGTTCAGGCCGGGGACCCCCTAGCTGAGAGAGAGAGATGAAGCAGGGACCCCCCTCTATATAACTTTTTTTTTTTTTAAATTAGGTCTGCTCTTTTTTTCCTCTACACCTATACCTCTTAGCCAAAAATAACAGATCTACAAGCTCACAACGCCTCGCAGCGCGAGGCGTTGTGAGCTTGTAGATCTGCTATTTTTGGCTAAAAGTTCTTCTCAGAAAAGGGATGCTAGGGTTCAAGTGGTTAATGTAAAAAAAAAATCCTATGACACAAATATTTGCCGGACCCCCTGTAGTAACTCTGAGGACCCCCTAGGGGTCCCGGACCCCCTGTTGAAGACCCCTGATATAAAGGCCCATGATATAAGACCTCCCTGCCAGACAGTGTACTCCTGTACTTCCACTTAATGTTTTTGCTGACATTACTTAGTTCCTCACTGTGTAGAACTTGGTGTCAGCAACAATAAAGACAGAAGTCCTCACAATACCTCACAATAAAGCCCCAATTCATAGCCTACCTAAAAACTGGAACTCCCTCAAGGACCCCTGGGGGTCCCCGGGCCCCACTTTGAGAAACCAATGCTCTATCATGATGGGTTCTGTGGGCTGGTGCCAACAGGATTCCTCGCTCCCTTATCATGCCACTGGTCATCAGTGGTGGAAAAAGTACTAAAATTCTTTACTTAAGTAAAAGTACCAATACTGCAATATAAAAATACTCTGTTACAAGTACAAGTTCAGAATCAAACATTTACTTGAGTAAAAGTACACAAGTATTGGCATCAAAATGTACTTGAAGTACCAAAAGTAAAAGTACTAGATATTTGAAAATAGCAGATCTACAAGCTCACAACGCGTCGCGATGCGACGCGTTGTGAGCTTGTAGATCGGCTATTTTCAAATAGCCTACTATATGTATGAAATAGGGCTAAAGTGGTTAATGTATGTTTCATAATATAATAATTTATATCTGAAAAGTAACTAGTAACTAAAGTTTTCAAGTAAATGTAGTGGAGTAAAAGTACAATAATTGGAAATTGGAAATACTCAAGTAAAGTACAAATACCTCAAAATTGTACTTAAGTACAGTACTTAAGTAAATGTACTTAGTTACTTTCCACCACTGCTGATCATCACAAGCTTGCAGATCAGTTACAGCTAGTAGATCAGCTATAGCACAAAGTGATGCGTTGTAAGCTTGTAGATCATTTCTGCTTTATTTAATATTTGAAAATGTGTGAAAAACGATTATGCAAAAATAATTGCGATTATCTCAAATAATTGCGAATAGACGATTATGAAATGGTTGTGACAGGCCTAGAGGTTTCCTCATTTCATAGTTTATAGTTTTATTGTAGGGTAGTAGGATTATTAACATTTCAGGGTGATTACACATTTTGAATGCTAGTGTGCATAGAGTTGGGTTTGTTTGTAAAAAAGAATGGACAAAGCAACGCCATTGGGTTCTACAGACCGTAAATGAAGCCGATTGTTCAGGAATTTCAAATCCGCCATCTTTCTATATCGCGTCACATCCTGCGCAATGCAACCACCCAGACCACTATTGGTTGGGTAGCTTGTCAATCAAGGGCGGGGAATGAATGCTATTGGTTGTGTAGCTTGTCAATCAAATCATCCCGCCCCTCCTAGAGCATACCCTACCTTTATCGTCAATTTTAAAATAAAGGGGACCATAATTTACCAAAACGCATATCATGATGATTGAAAGAAGACTTTAAACTAGCGACTGGAAGCATATAGTGTTTATGACAATGTTTATTAAGGTAAGAAAATCAAGTCTAAAGTTCGTCAAAAACCCACCCACTTGAGTGGAGACACCAGCAGGGGTAAAACAGACAGGTCATTCATATGAACTGCCACTTGAACTCACTTCCTATATAGACTCAATTTCAAAGGCCAATGCTGGACCCTTGGTCTGTTGTCCTCAGTCGCTCCCTCATGGCTTCCTGTCCTCCTGTTGGCCACAGATAAAACTGTCTGTGTGGGTTTATGGTTCCACTGAGATTTACAAGACAATGTCCGGGGAGAGTGTCTGAACATAGTAACACAGCCCTTTTCCTTCCTCAACGGTCCATCCTAATCTTTTTTTATTGTTTTTATTTGTATTTTTACGAGAGCACGTAAGGCAAAGTACACACAGCAACATGAACATCCCCAGGGTTGATCTAACACACTCTGACAGTGTGTACAAAAAAAATTATGTAAAAAATTACACTTTGTGACGCGTTGTAAGCTTGTAGATCAGCTATTTCTAATGTAATTGTTAAATATGTCAATAATTTCTTTGTATATTTCAGTTATTTGTAACTAGAGTTTCGGGGGGCTACGCCCCCCTCAACCCCAGCCGCGCACGGGGCCCAGCGTGGCCTTGTGTATATTGGGGGACCCAAATCGCCGGAGTGAAACTGTGGAAAAGTTTTTTTGAAAAAGGAAAAAATTTGAAGAAATAATATTTGTTATGTTTCAGGGGGTCCACAGGGGGTCCGCGGACCCCCTGATGGTCCACTGACCCCCTGTGGAGTGTTGGGACGCGCGGGGACACCCCTGGAACATTGCGGACCATTTCGGTGTTTTTTTTTTTTTCATGAAGGTGGTTGCTTGTTTCTGGCGCAGGCTGTGCAAACCTGGCAACCCAGCGCATGCTGCCGCACGTTTAAGTGGCGTAGCGTCATGAGGGTCAGTGGGGCCGTGGCTCGGTCAGTGAAGACCCTGTAGTGCGGATGATATGTGGCATAGAGGGGCAGATTGTAAATCCACAGAGGAAACATCCGTGGGCTACCATTGGTTCAGCGATGTGTGCGGTCGCCCTGCGGCCCCTCCTCCTCCACCAATGTGCAGTATTGAGAGCCCTGACGTCACAACAATTGGAGCGATGGGCACTGCACTGTGGTTGGTTAGGGTACACCTAGGGCCCAGGTAGAACCCAGTTAAAGCCTGCATGGGCAAACCCAGTTAGGAGCCGCCTTGGTCCCACATAAACATGGCTAGTTGGGGCCCACCTAAGGGCCAGGTAGAAGCTACTTATAGCCTGCATGGGCATCGCAGTTGGGACTGAAGTGGATGCCGCTGACATTGCTGAAATGGGGTCCATATGGTTTAGCCCACCTTGAAACCATATGGGAACTACGCTGGCATGCTGGCTGTAATGCAAACGCTGCATCATACCTGCAGTGTGTAGTTTGATGTTGTGTGTGTAGCAGATATACCTGCAGTGTGTAGATCAATGTCCATAGGAAAGTCAATGCCCAGCAGTTTTTTTTTTCCCCAGCAGAGTTTCTAGTGTCTCTGTGTCTCTCTGGAACAGGTTGCACATGAACTCTGCAGCCGCACTGAGGCGCTCCAACACAAACACTCTGACATTAAGCTGCTTCACACAACAAACATCAGCACCACGCTGCTGTTTGTCCAAAAGACACAATATCTCCTCTCCCACCGACGTCATGTGTTCATTTATCGACAGCCGTACAGACTCCTTTTGACACATTTTACGTCGTTTATCCAGCTCTCACTGACTCTCCACATCGGGCTGTTCTTTTGCTGCGATCAAGTCAACGATGTGAGAGATGAGCTATCACAGACGGACGGACAGGGGGTGAAACATAGTCTTGCGCCATGCCTTTCGGCCTGGCGGAGACAATAAAAAACCGAAAGTAAAGGAAATGGCCATTTCTGCAACAGAAGTAGTCAATAAACTATGCTATGAAAACATGGGCCACATTGGCAAAGAATGTAAGAAAGAGGCAATCATGTAGAAAATAGCCGATCTCCAAGCTTACAAAGCCTGTCAAGGTGAGGCGTTTCGAGCTTGTAGATCTGCTATTTTCACAATATTTACTTGTGGAACGGAGTCAAACAGAATGGGGGGGTCCCAGATCAAGTACGTGTATTTGGGGGGGGGGGGGGGGGGGGGCGGCGTGAAAGGGTTGATAAACACTGCTCTAATCGGAGCGAAATTATGTGAAATTACTACATGAGCATAATGCAGGCTAACATGCGTTGCACGGGGCGGTCCTGCCATTACGTTAGTTACTGTAGTTGCTGTGGAGCTACATAGTTCTCCAGAAGACACACACAAACATACACCATCTACAATGGACGAACTGAGCAGCAATATAGACATTCACCACACGAACGTGCATTGTTGACAAAGTGATTGCACAGCCGCTGCAGGCATGACAACCAGGTTAGCGTTAGCGACATGGCAGCTATCACAGCGCCCTGTCCGTCGTGCTGCAACTGCCTGTGATGGCTACAGCAGTAACAGCAAGCTGTCTGCGATGCCATTGTCTGGAGACTGCTGTTAGCGTGACACGACCAATGAGAGTGAGCGCTGTAGTTGTTGCTAAGATACGGTGGCGTCTCTGGCCCATAGCTTGTAGATCTCTCACACATGATTGGCGTAGGCTGCGTTGCCAGGTCTGACTTTGTGTCTAAGCAATGGTCGGCTTATTTTTGCGCGCCTTTGGGCTCGTTTGCATTGTGCGCACGGCAGCGCTTGTTTAGCGTACGTCAGCGCGACGTGGCAACGGACGTGGCAACGTGAAAGGTGATTGGCTGGTGAAAAGAAACACCCGACGTTACACCAGAAATGGTGCCTGGAGAAAATGGTGACCAAAAAAAAAGTGTGGAAAAAAAGGAAAAAAAACCCGCAGCGGCTGGCTGCTGTTGTGGTGATGAGGTGGTGCGCACGGTAAACGGTACGAAGCTGGCTCCCCTTCCGTTTTGTCCGACATTTGGTGAGTAGAATTAATTATGTTGCGCGGTGGAAACGGTGTAGTGAGCAGTGAGATGTCCCCTACGCGAGGCGTAAATTCAGCGCGGCCGGCGTGGCGAGTCAGTAGGCGACATGTGGTCTGGCGGTGCGTTGTTTATTCGATAACAGAGCTGTGGGGTGTCACCACCGAGGGTGCGGAAGTTGCTCGGCATTTATATAGTTAGATATCTGCCCGTGCAACTTTTTATTAATCCATTAAGACCTGAGTCAATTCTTAAAAATGTTTTTTAATCCTAACAGTTTTTTGAAAAAAAATAATTAAAAAAAACGTCTAGATTTTTCAAAAATATCAGATCTACAAGCTCATAGCGCGGCACTCGAAATTTTGTATTCGCAGCCAAATACATTTCATTTTGGGGGTCCTTGACATGATAAAGTTTGAGAACCATGCTCTGAGGCATTTCTGTAAGGGTCTAATGCATGCTGCTGATGTGTAGGACCATAGGCGGTGTGTTCAGTCAAGAGCAAAAGCAGAATTGTCCATGTTATCTACACTACAGCTTCCAGATGTAGGCAGCTGTGCAAACATATAGGTCTCTCTCTCTCTCTCTCTCTCTCTCTCTCTCTCTCTCTCTCTCTCTCTCTCTCTCTCTCTCTCTCTCTCTCTCTCCATGGACCCCCCAGATCATTTTCTCTCTTTTTTTCTCTCTAGTTTAACTTAAGACCTGAGATACGATTCTACAAATGTCATGTCAAGGACCCCCAAAATTATATGTATTTGGCCGCGGACCCCCATCTGAAAGTATATTGTTACAGGGACCCCCAGAAGCAAAGATTTGAGTAAAAAATGTTTAAAAAATATATATATTCAAAGATTTCGTAGCGCGGCTACGAGCTTGTAAATCTGCTATTTTTGAATAGCCAAAGAAATCTAAAATGACAGAGATGTGTTCCCGGTCTTAAATAGAGATGCACCGATACAGGTTTTTTCAATTCCGATCCGATCCGATATATCAATTAGGATATTTTTCGATATCCGATATATATGCCGATATCCGAGTGAAACTTTAAATACAAAAAAAATGCATTACCTTTCAATTAAAGACATTTATTACTGAATATTTTAAAGTACAATAAGTACAATATCCGATACGTGAAATAAGTCATATCGGTAGCCGATACCGATACGGTATCGGTATCGGTGCAACTCTAGTCTTAAAGGGTTAAATCAGTTACATCACATGGTAGGTAATTCCTGTCACCTTCTCTATTCTGGGCATGTCAAAATAGATTAATATCGGTGAAGATTCGCTGAAAATAACAGATCTGATTGGCTATTTTCGCTATTTCACAATTTTCATGCAAAAAAGTATATAGTGTTTAAGACGCATCTGTCCGAAAGGGCCTACTCTGTGTGGAGTTTGCATGTTCTCCCCGTGTCTCCTAGGGTAGTTAATACCCTCACAAAAACATGTAGTAATCCTGGTCACTATACTGCCTCCCCCTGGTCAGCCGGGGCGCCTGATGGAGGAGAAGGGAACTGGTTGGAATAACGTGTTCCTTCCACGCGCTATGTCCAACCAGGGAAACTCCCCCCTGTCGGGTGATAAGAAGCGGCCTGCTTGCTCCTCATGCATTGAAGGAGGCATGAGCTTCAGCTTGGGCTCTCCCTAGGTTGGCAGAGGGTAGGTAGTGCCCAGGATTACATAGGCAATTGGCACCGGGTGAAAAAATGTGGGTTACAAAATCGTGGGACAAAAATTATAAAAAAAAAAAAAAAAAGACGCATCTGTCATTTTCGATTTGAACCACTTTAACCATTATCTTATACTTTGGCTATTAAAAAATAGCAGATATCGTTGCTGCAGGAACCAGCCAACTCCATTTTTTCGCTTTTGCTTTTTTCCCCATAGATCAGTGCTATTGAACACCCTTTACGTCTGTGTGTTGGTAAAAAAAATATTGAACTAATGGAAAGTATTAAAAAGTGCTTCTGACAAAAGCAGCTAATTCCATTGGATCCTCAAACGTTCTGCTAAACCAGCTAACTCCACCAAAGGGGGGTGGAGTTAGCTGGTTTTGCTGACTCCAGGCTCCACCCCCTTTTGACCTCCAACCTCATTGTGAGCTTGGAGGTCCATTCAGCTGTTCTTTAATATCAATGATTAACAAAACCTCCGAACTCCACTTTTTGTTTTGTTTTTGTTTGTGTAGTTTTAGTCGACTAAATATCATAAGATTATATAGATGTCTTAAAGTTTAGACAAACTAACATGTATTTCGGCAGTGCCTTGACGGCGTCGTAATGGCTGATTTTAGAGCTTGTAGATCTGCTATTTTCAGAGCGCAACACCTGAGCACAAACAAACATGAAATGACTTGTCTTTTAGTTCTACTGGATCTCTTCTCCTCTAGTCCCTCACTAACATTTTAGTCTAGTTTTTATTTGTTGATGAAATTGTCAATATATTTAGTCTCAGTTTTAGTCATCATAGCTTAGTTTTTATTTAGTTTTCGTTAGTGAAAAAAGGTAGTCGACGAGCATTTTTTGTCCTATAGTTTTAGTCGACTAAATCAACACTGGTATAGTGTATTCTGATGGGTTTTTTTAATGCATTTTTTACTTGACCACAACTGTCCCCCCTTTTCTCTCCATCCTCCTGTCTTCTCCATTCCCCGGCATCCTCCTTAATCCCTTCTACCACACCCCAGTCTGATGAGCGAGGAGGGGGCGTCCCTGCCGGCCCCCCGTCCTGGCCCCAACCCCCCCGGAGGTCCCCCAACATGGTAGACGTGCCCGGGGTGGGGGACTGCGTCCCCTACACCCCTCCGACCCCTCTGGGGGATCCCAGCCTGCTGGACAGCCCGCTCTGCGGAGACCTGATGGAGGACCTGGACGACATATCGTGCTCCATAGGGGACGAGACGCTGGTGATGGGACCCTTCATGTTCCCCGACCCCGACTACCAGAGCGCCGGCTCCGGGTCCGAGGGCTCCCTCAGCCTGGGTGAGTCGTATAGGCAGTGGTGGAAAAAGTACTCAGATATTTTACTTAAGTAAAAGTATCAATACTGGAATGTAGAAATACTCTGTTAGGGCGCGCTCCCACCGCACTTTTATTTTACCTCTGGGGCAGAATCTGCCAATGCTTTGTCAATGCAAATGCGTGGATTCACGCAAGAGCAGATTTTTCCGCTTGTCGCGCAGACCTTGCGTTTATCCGCTCTGCACGAAGAAGCATAAAACTGCTGGAGGCAGGAGCCGATTTTCCCCCTCTGTCCAATCGGGTGAGTCGAAGGCGGACCGTCCCAAGACTCAGGAAGCAACATGGTGCTCTCAGTGGACCAACTGGTTGTAGCGGTTGCATCTCACCCAGTACTTTATGATTTGTGCACATGGGGTTCGTACATCTACATACACATTCAGATTTAAAATATAAAGTGCTTACCCCATGGCCACGGATTTTACAATCATGTACGGGCCCTCAGAAGTACCCGTATCTTCTGTATTGTTCAATAAAAAGCATTTTAATCCGATTGGTGATCATTTTCCCATAGAGTTATAATGTACCAACAGTGCAATACACCTCTCAACCGCTAGGGTCGCGCAGTTGAAAGCATACGGAGAAAATGACCACTGATTGGATTAAAATGCTTTTTATTGAACAATACGGAAGATACGGATACTTATGAGGGCCCGTACATGACTGTAACATCCGTGGAAATGGGGTAAGTACTTTATATTTTAAATCTGAATGTGTATGTAGATGTACGAACCCCGAGTGTGAAAGTGCAAAGACTTTTTTTTGTCTAGTGGCTAGTGTCTAGTGGCGGTGCGGGCTACGGGGACGGTCTTGAATGTGAGTGACAGGTGCGTCACAGCGTTTTTTTAGAATCAGCTGGCTGCAAAAAACTGTGGCCGCGCACAACCTGCGTTTAACAGCGGCCAGCCAACTTTTGGTGAGAGCGCGCCCTTACAAGTAAAAAAGTCGGAATTAAATTAAAAATGTACTTGAGTAAAAGTACAAAGTTATTGGTATCAAAATGTAGCTAAAGTACCAAAAGTAAAAGTACTCGTTGTGCAGAATGTCCCATTTCACAAGTTTTCAAATGTATAAAAATCTTTGTAAAATAGCTGATCTACAAGCTCACAATGCTTGTAGATCGGCTATTTTCAAATGGCCAAAACGTATATAGGGCTGAAGTGGTTAATGTATGTTTTGTAGTAATAATCAAAATGTACAAAGTAACTAAAGTGTTCAAATAATTGTAGTGGAGTAAAAGCACAATATTTGTCTCTGAGATGTAGTGGAGTAGAAGTACAGAAAATTGGAAATACTCCAGTAAAGTAGAAATACCTCAAAATTGTACTTAAGTACAGTACGTGAGTACTTAGTTACTTTAGACCACTGCTCACGATGCGAAATACGTATCACGATACACGTTGAGCGACCACGTCCTACAGAATTTACTACAAGAGCTCTAATTCTTTATTATTCTGTATAACAGCAAAGGCAACGCCATAAGTATGTCTTTTTTTAAAGATATTTTTGGGGCCTTTATTAGATAGTATACAGTATAGTCTGACAGGAAATGGGGCGAGAGAGATGGGGAGTGACACGCAGAAAAGGGATCGGGATTCGAACCCGCAACGCGCCGTCAGGCTAGGTGGCCGGACCGCTACCCTAGCCGTCCGGGCCAAGCCATAAGTATTGCACAAATTAAAACACTCACATTTCTATTCCCAGAGTTCATAATAATAAATGCTATTAAATTATATGTTTTTGTTAAAACAAAAGAAATTGCCTTTTCTGTTGTCTCATGTATTTTTGGTCTTTTGTTTTTGTTGTTGCAACAAGCTCATGTCTGAGTCTGAGACGTGCGTGCGTTCACGTTGTGAGCCGTTGTGAGAAAGAAAACAGAAAGAAAACAGAACTTCTCGATTATTCGATTATTTTTAAGACCTGGGGACGCATATGTGTCATTTTTAGATTTCTTTGGCTATTAGATAGATCTACAAGCTCGTAGCGCGGCACCGAGTGCAGCGCTACGAGCTTGTAGATCTGCTATTTTTTTGAAAAATCATGATTTTTTTTTAAAGCAAACATTGTTAACTCAAATCTTAGCTTCTAGGGATTCTACAAATGTCTTCTAAATCCTAAGAAAGATCCTGAGATAAAACGTATGTTGCTATAATATCAGTGGTTTTTCAAACTGTCAAGGACCCCCAGGGACCCCCCCCCCCCCCCCCCCAGAAGCAAAGATTTGAGTTTAAAAAAAATCACTTAAAAATATATATATATATTCAAAGATTTGCACAAATGTTCACGATTTTTCAAAAATAGCAGATCTACAAGCTCATAGCGCGGCACTCGGTGCCGCGCTATGAGCTTGTATATCTGCTATTTTTGAATAGCCCAAAGAACATCTAAAAATGACACAGATGCGTCCCAGGTCTTAATAATGGATTAACCTACATGAGCAAGATTAAGTCGGTTATTGGTTCTAAAGGTGGGTTTCGATAATGTTTCCGGTTAATTGCCCAGCCGTAGTTGCATGCCCCTCTAACTAGCCTCTGTGCATTCCCCCCAGCACAACACTCCAAAACGCCAGTCGCCTCCTGTAATTTTAGAAAGACACCATCGACCCAAATTCCTCCCGTCTGTATGAGTTGGTTATGCAACTCGCTCCGGTGAACTGGGGCACAGGGAAGAACGCCAGGCCCGAACACAAATTCCTCCTCCTAAGAGCATCTTGTCGGGCCGGGCCAAAAGGAGTGAGGAGTCAGAGTCAGTGTGACACCTGCCGTACCTCGGACAAAACTAATTACGGACAAAAAAAAAGCAATTAACAAAATGTGTTCAGCAGATGCACAATATATTATAAGTATAAGTATAAGTACAGAGTAAGGAATGAGGACTTTTGTTTTCCAACGTAGCTTCCAATATGTCTAGTCAAGTCAAGTCCATTTTATTTATAGAGCACATTTAAAAACAACCAAAAATTAATAAATAAAAATAAAAACCCCAAAGTCAAGGGTTATGACTTTTCAAGGCAGCATTATATGGCATCAGGAAGTCTTGTCAGACTGTTACTCATTCACTGCCAGAATTATTTCTGGCCGCGTTTGAACACTGCCATATTTTTCATTGAAAAAAAAAAGTACTCAGGAGCCGAGATACAGATTTTTTAAGTTTTAAGTTAACAAGGAAGTGGATGGGAGTCTATATCTTCGACAAATCATATCTCCTTGGTCTTTGGGTCAAAAAAAAAAAAAAAAATCAAAAAAAAAAAATAATAATAATAATAATATTTTTAATTTTTTTAATTTTTTAAAAAGTCGTTTTAGTCGTTCTTGGCAGGCATGGCTTATGGACAAAAGTCGTTTTAGTCGTTCTAGGCAGTATATGAGTTAAGTCTTTCACTGCCAGAGTATATACATTAATAAACTCACCCTCTGCGAGCGATTTTCATGTTTTATAACCTTTTCAACTGGTCACAGAAAATGTAGATCTGTTATGATCCATTGTCGGATCGTGTGTGGACACAAACGGTATCCATGGCCGATCGCCAGAGGAAAACATTTTCACCCGTGAGGTAACTTTCCTTGTCGCAGGCACGCTGAAAACAGCATCTTTTGTCAAAAATGCACGTCTTTCCCTTATACATTATGATCGCTTGTCAGACGGTTGGTAAACACAAAGGGGATCACTGTTCGTTGTGCAGAGAAAAATAAATGTAAAAAAAGAATGCCAACGCGACCTCCCGTTCGCTTGTTATAGGCTGTTGAAAATAGCATGTCTCATAAATGCAGGGAGAAAAAAAGATTTGCCCAATTTTTCCCCAGATTTGCCGTTTCCCCAAATACGCAGGAAGTGAATCTGTGTGACTGGAGGATGAAAATAGTTAGAGAACAATGAAAACACTGAAAACAAATCGTCTTTGGCAGTCTGGGCCTTTGAATGAGTTAAGATAAGTGGTGGGCATAACCCCCCCCCCCCCCCCCCCCCCCGGTGACCCCTGACCCCTGGTAAAACATAACATCACGTCCCTCAGCCAAAGGTCTGGTTTTTAGGGGTTCATCCTAATCATGTTCTGTCCTCCACCCGCTGTAGATCCATTGACCCCGGCCTCCAGTCCCTCGCCAGGGGTCAACGGCGGGGGTCCCACCCCAGGCCCCCCTGAGGAGACCCTGAAGAGCCCCCTGAGCCTGGAGTGCAAGGTGTGTTCAGACAAGGCCTCTGGGTTCCACTACGGGGTCCACGCCTGCGAGGGCTGCAAGGTGAGACATGAATGCTAATGCTAGCATGACACGGCCGCACCGGTACAGCATTTTGCAACAACTAATGCCTAAAGGTGGCTCTCCACCAAACCGACTGTTAGCCTGTTGTTCACATTCAGTACATAACTCCTGTCTTGACTAGAGCGGACCAAAAGGGGACATGTGGGTGGGCCGGATGTACTGGAGCCTTTTCTCACACACACACACACACACACACACACACACACACACACACACACACACACACACACACACACACACACACACACACGGTACACTCATGAAGATGCCTGACATTGAGGCGAGTGGAAAGTTAAGCCCTGATTTATCCTTTGTTGTGCGCGGGTGTGTCGTGCGGCGGAAACAGGCGATCTGCAAGCTCACAGTGCGACGCACTGTGAGCTTGCAGATCGCCTATTCGACGGCCTTATAGCGAGGTATGCAGCAGTCACATCATGTGAGGAGGGAGAAGTGTGTTTTGACGACTGAGTTGACGTGTCAACTCTCACCCGCTTGGCACAGCGCCTGGCCAGACTGACGTCAGCTCATGTATATATATAAATACTTTGTTCACACACACATCATGCACTGTATGTATACACACACACACACACGCACACGCGCACACGCGCACACACACTCGGATAAATGCATGAATAGTGACCTGACTACACTCTTTTAGGTTACACCCGCATGCAATGATTTGCATGCGGTTCGTGTGTGCAAATTATACACGCACATTAATGACAACATCCAGTAACAGTGAGCACTCACAGCTTGACCTCTACCAAACGTGCACGTGCACGCGCCCGTACCCACTCACACACACACACACACACACACACACACACACACACACACACAAACACACACACTCGCATGATAAGACCCAATGATACGACCCATAACACTCGTGTTTGCCAAAATAGGGATGCCAGGTTGAAAGTCAATGAAAAGCATGAGAGTTTGTGACTAAAGTAGACGCGTCGATCCATTAGAACAGGTTTGTCTTTTTGATTTTCATTTTTTCGTTTGGTGAAAATGAACGCTGTTGGACATGTCTCCACCTGACAGTAATGATGTGCAGTAGTGCCACAATTGTCTTAACCCTTTAAGACCGGGAACGCATCTCTGTCATTTTAGATATCTTTGGCTATTCAAAAATAGCAGATATACAAGCTCATAGCGCGGCACCGAGTGCCGCGCTATGAGCTTGTAGATCTTTATATTATATTTTTTATATTTTTTATATTATAAGCACTTTGTGATTGTGTTTTAAATTGCTTTATAATTGTTATTTTAAACTGAAGATGATGGCCAATGTTGATGATACATGAGAAAAGAACATTAATAATGTATCATATCAATATCATATGCCTAACATCATGAATGTATCGTGAAATTAGTGTTATCTTGACACCCCTAACCCTCCCCATCAAATACAACAACATGATTTAAAACTGATAATATGTCCGATGTTTTGCTTTCCACATTGATTAGAACATTACTGTAATCAGTCATGCTAAATGCACAGTGCAGTGTAGTAGTCTGTAGTGGTAGCAGAATGGACAGTGTTCTCACTTACATGAAGAAAGTTGAGTATTTGGTAGTCAGTAGTTTACAACTTTTGTCACTCTGCCCTTTTAATTATTAACTACAGTGACTACACTGTTGCCTACATCATGGGTTTTCAACTGGTGGTCCGTGGTCAACTGGTGGTCCGTGAAGGTATTGCATGTGGTCCCTGACCATGCATTTAGTAATGTAGGAAAGTGAAGATTTGTATTATATTTTATGTTATCGACCACTAGTTGAGAAACAGTATGATGTATGATGACGCATCAATGTTATCAGTTACTTGGAAGTCGGATGTGAAGAACTTCCACAGAAATGGGAGGTAGAATTTCAGTGCGGTTTACCTGGTTGAGTCATCATTAGTAGGAAATGTGCCCATATCAGTTGCATGTGCTTGCTCATACATGTTGCAATGAATCAGTTAACATGAGTTTAATATGGAAGGTTAAGAGAACAGAATAAGGGCAACCATGGGAAAGGAATTGATCAGTGGTTCTCAATCTTTTCTGAGCTCTGGACCACTAGCATATCTCAGTTAAATAATGACTGTTAAGGGCTTGATTTAATTCACCTCGAATGAACAAATTAAATTAAGGCCTTAACAGTCATTATTTAATTTCAAGCTTTTCCCCCCACACCACACCCATATCCCCCTCCCAACACAACAGTGGTCCCCAGGTTGATTCTCAGTCAGGGTGGTGGTCCCTGGTTCATAATCAGTTGAAAACCCATGGCCTACATGTAACAAATTAGGCTATCAATTATGACCTGATGATTCTGGTTTTACTTTGGCTGGCATCTGCACAACTGTCCATATAGATCCAAATTAATCACATGCACAGAATTACTTCAAATGATTATGAATATCCAGTTATAAATTGGTCATTGTAACCTACCTGGTTAATTCTATGAGCAACAAAAACACACTTTAAAGAGGATATCTCTGTGTTGGAAATTGGGATAATGCATTTCTCCAATATGCCTTACGCCTGTTGAAGTGTTGCTTAATTGTTCAACCACCATCGTTAAGACGATGAATAGATTTGACTGGGTCGTTTACACTCGCTGTGTGTTGATGGCTTGTTAACGGCCGTCATTGATTCTAAATAGACCAAGGTGTTACTGGATTTGAATCCGTTGTATCCTTTGAAATAGAGAGGGGTCATTGACCACTGTTCTGCTGTACTAAAAAGCTGTGTAAAAACGGACTATTTTCTCAATTCAAAATTGCATGACCCTCCCTTGGATTCAAAGTAAAATTAGCTGACCCTCCCTTGTACTAAAATTAGAAAGGCATGACCCTCCCCTATTTTCCTCCAGGGACCCCCTTCAGCAAATTTCGACCCTAACTATTATTATTTGTTGTAACTTTGTTTTTATTTAGCATTCAGTAATGCTTCTATCAACTTACTACAGCTGTACTGCTAAACAAAACTTCACATTCCTGAGTATGCCTTTCAGAGTATTGCTGTAACCTTGGCTTAAAAATATACAAAAATGAACACTAGAATTATAGTTAATAAGGCTTCTATTAAAATAAACGAGCGCACTCTACTGGTGGACTGTTGAAATTAAAATGGTTCATGGAAAGTTGCATGTTTGGAACAGCTGAAGGCAATAGTTCACCTTTGTTTTTCTTTGTGATTGATTGATTTATTTATTTTTTGGCCCCGCATTGAGTGACGGTGCGGGCCGCCAGTTGCCCATCCCTGTTCTGAATCCTAACAGTTTTCTGAAACACTTATGTTGCTATAATATGTGGTTCTCTAACTTGTTTATGTCAATATTATATATATCTATATATCTATATATCTATATATCTATATATCTATATATCTATATATAATCTAAAATGACACAGTATGCGTTCCCGGATTGAATGCTCCTTACAAATTGCATTTTGTTTTTAATGTCAATAATTAAAGTAGCTGTTCTTCTTCATAATAACATGTTTTTAAAGGTGATATACTGTAGTTAGTAGCAGTGACTGAGACAACAGACTGATAAACAATGCTGTATAACTGAATGCGTGTGAGCGCACATGCGCGTCCGCAACTGGTTTCGGCCCACATCAAGTCACCATTTTACCAATGTGGCCCGGACCCCAAAATGAGTTTGACACCCCTGGGTTAATCCAACATCTTCATCTTCATCCTGTTCTTCTGTTCCATCAACGTTCTACCAACAGAGTCTTTTCATTCCACTGCCCGCATAGAGTTTTCCTAAACCACTGGTTCTCCAAGTGGGATCTGGGGACCCCCAGGGGTCCTTGAGTGAGTTCCGGCCGGGGGTGTCCCCAGCAAAATGATGAACCGTTTAACCACTTTAACCTCCATTTTATACTATGCATTTCAAGTTTTTGTTTTTAAGAACACACATCTTCTCTTTTGGGGGTCCCTGGCACAACATCGTTTCAGATTGTGTGTGTGTGTGTGTGTGTGTGTGTGTGTGTGTGTGTGTGTGTGTGTGTGTGTGTGTGTGTGTGTGTGTGTGTGTGTGTGTGTGTGTGTGTGTGTGTGTGCGTGCGTGCGCGTGCTCGCGTGCGTGTGTGTGTGTGGTCATCTTCAACAAGTGCTAGCAGCTAGAGGACATGAAGTTACACATGTGTAGTTATAGGCGGATGGAGAATCGAGCCGTTTCATTGGCTACCGTGGGTTCTTCCTCCATTTCTGTGTCTTTGCATAATCACCCCCTGACCCCCCCCCCCCCCAGAAGAGACACACACACACACACACACACACACACACACACACACACACACACACACACACACACCCTAGAACTCTGTCCCCTCCGGCCCTGAGGAGTCCAGCTGGAGAGAATCTTCTGGAACCTCTCAGTGTTCTGGATGTACCGGGACCCCAACCTCAGCCTATAGGAGACAGGGAGGGGGGGGGGGGGGAATAGAGGGAGAGAGAGATAGAGAGACAGACAGACAGACAGATGGAAGGACATGGTCAGATGGATGAGAATGCTACATTTTTCAAAACTTGTACATAGTATTTAAAGTTTGAACATATAGACAGTGGTGGAAAGTAACTAAGTACATTTAATTAAGTACTGTACTTAAGTACAATTTACTGTACTTAAGTACTATCACAACGCGTCACATGGCGAGTATTTCTATATTGCAGTATTGGCACTTTTACTTGAGTAAAGAATTTGAGTACTTTTTCCACCACTGCATATAGATTACATATATATTATTTATACATAGATGACATATTGATAGCAAAAAGGTAAAAGATTTATGCAAAGATCCTTGAAAGGCAGTGGTGTTGATCCTGTAATCCTCTGACCATGATATTATTGCTTTGCTCATGGCCGAGCGTCACAGGTGTGTGTGTGTGTGTGTGTGTGTGTGTGTGTGTGTGTGTGTGTGTGTGTGTGTGTGTGTGTGTGTGTGTGTGTGTGTGTGTGTGTGTGTGTGTGTGTGTGTGTGTGTGTGTGTGTGTGTGTGTGTGTGTGTGTGTGTGTGTGTGTGTGTGTGTGTGTGCGCGCGCGCGTGCAGTGGTGTAAAGTAAGTACATTTACTCAAGTACTGTACTTAAGTACAATATTTTGGTATTTTTACTTTACTGGACTATTTCCAATTTTCAATATTTTTACTTGCACTCCTCTACATCTCAGAGGCAAATATTGTACTTTTACTCCACTACAATTATTTGAAAACTTTTTTTACTAGTTAATTTGTAGATTTTGGCTATTATTACAAAACATACATTAACCACTTCAGCCATTTGAAAATAGCCGATCTGCAAGCTCACAATGCATCGCGAGCTTGTAGATCGGCTATTTTCAAAAGATTTGTATACGCTTGAAAACTTGTGAAATGGGACATTCTGCATAATAATGCAAACTTTAACTTTTGTAAGTATATTTTGATACCAATACTTTTGTACTTTTACTCAAGTAAAATTTGAATTCCAGAATTTTACTTGTAACAGAGTATTTCTGCATTGCAGTATCGACACTTTTACTTTTTTTTTTTTACTTCCACCTTTTTCCGTGTGTGTGTGTGTGTGTGTGTGTGTGTGTGTGTGTGTGTGTGTGTGTGTGTGTGTGTGTGTGTGTGTGTGTGTGTGTGTGTGTGTGTGTGTGTGCGTGTGCGTGCGTGCGTGTGCGCGCGCGCGTGTAAAATGCAGACCAGCAGCTGCCCACAGGGCTCCAACATAGTATGACGTGTTTCCACTCGGCGTGACGAATGCAAAAGAATTCGCACCCCATTTACCGAGTGCATGTTTGACACTCTCGTTACATGCCACATGCATGTGTCTCTCCATAAATTCACACGCTGCTGCTGTGGATTGTGCAACACATATGCGTCACAAATATCTCACAAAGTTACAAAACCCGTTTTTCCACCGTTTGCCGGAGTGACGGCCGACTTTCATCGGCGAACGCCTCGCCCCTCTGTTGCAGAACGGAGCGCCAACGGTGTCGGTCTTGGCGACACAGGCCGTCACATTGGCACTATCACTTTATGTACAGTATATGTGTGTGTGTGTGCGTGCGTGCGTGCACAAGCTCTAGGTAGGCCTGTCACAAGTATCACATAAGCGTCTAATTATTCGCAATGATTTGAGATAATGGCAATTATTTTTGCATAATTGTTTCCATGTTGAAAATTGCTCACACATCTTTAAATATTTAAAAAAGCAGAAATAGCTGATTTTTTTTTTTTTTTTTTTTTACATGGAATTATTAAATATGTCAATAATGTCTTTGTATATTTCGGTTATTTGTCATATCTGCCCTTTTTTTATTACGAAGCCTAAAAGGCTTCATATGTTCCAATGTTCAACGTCCAACCAATAATGAAATAACTTATCTATTAACCCATTAAGACCTTGAACGCATCTGTGTCACTTTTTGATTTGAGCTAAAAAAAACATTATTTTACACTTTGGCTATTCAAAAATAGCAGACCTACAAGCTCGTAGCGCGGCACCGAGTGCCGCGCTACGAGCTTGTAGATCTGCTATTTTTGAAAAATCATGAAAATATGTGCAAATCTTTGAATATATATTGTTTTAAAGCGAACATTTTTAACTCCAATCTTTGCTTCTGGGGGGTCCCTGGATCAAAATATTTTGAGATGGGGGTCGGCGGCCAAATACATATCATTTTGGGGGTCCTTGACATGAACCTTTGAGAACCACTGATATAGAAACATACGTTTTGTTTTTTTCAGAATACTGTTGGGATTTAGAAGACATTTGTAGAACCGGCTTCATGTCTTAATGGGTTAATTTAACAAAAATATATAAGTACCAGTTGGGATAGCACGCACACACACACAGCACGCACGTTCAACAACACACAGACACATGAATACACACATCTGTTTTTTAGTCCCTAGCTGTCATGCATTGTTGATGACTATCACATGGGACTGGAGTTTATGTTTTTGGCCATCAAAAGGTTCTGGGCCGTGCCATATCCAGCAGGATTACAGCAGGGTCGGGTCCTTATACCCACGAAACCCCACCACACGCTGTGGCATAAGAAGAGCCAAAGGGGAAATAACCTATTAAGACCTGGAACGCATCTGTGTCACTTTTACATTTGAGCTGAAAAGCATTATTTTACAAAAAAATGAAAATGTGTGCAAATCTTTGAATATATATTGTTTTAATGCGAACATTTTTAACTCTAATCTTTGCTTCAGCGGGTCCCTGGAACACAATATTTTGAGATGGGGGTCGGCGGCCAAATACATATAATATTGGGGGTCCTTGACATGAAAAAGTTTGAAAACCACTGATATAGAAACATAAGTTTTTCAGAAAACCGTTTAGGATTTAGAAGACATTTGTAGAATCGGAACCTCAGGCCTCAATGGGATAAACAACAAAAGCTCCATAAAGTCTCTGTGTGTGTGTGTGTGTGTGTGTGTGTGTGTGTGTGTGTGTGTGTGTGTGTGTGTGTGTGTGTGTGTGTGTGTGTGTGTGTGTGTGTGTGTGTGTGTGTGTGTGTGTGTGTGTGTGTGTGTGTGTGTGTGTGTGTGTGTGTGTGTGTCAGCTCCATTTGATGGACGACCAATGTGAGCCTCCCAGCGTTTGTCAGAAGAAGCGCTCGGTGTTGCATGCCTCGCGGTAGCGTGCCTCCACCAACCTTTACAGGACATCATGGGAACTCTGGTGTTTGTCAACGTTAACCCATGCAAACCGGGAACGTATCTGTGTAACCACTTGAACCGTTATTTTATACTTTGGCTATTCAAAAACAGCAGATCTACAAGATAGATCTGCTATTTTTTTTTTATCGTGAAAATTTAGGCAAATCATTGAATATATATATATATATATATATATATATACATATATTAAGCGAACATTTTTAACTCAAATCTTTGCTTAATGGGGGTCCCTGGAACAAAATATTTTGAGATGGGGGTCCGCGGCCAAATACATGTACATTTTGGGGGTCTTTGACATAAAAAAAGTTTGGGAACCACTTATGTTTTTTCAAAAAACTGTTAGGAAATAGAAGAGATTTGTAGAATCCCCCAGATTTTTGAGTTAAAAAATGTTAAATATATATTAAAAGATTTGCAAAAAAATGTAATTATTTAAAAAAACTAAAATGCAGATCTACAAGGTCATAGCGCGGCACTATGAGCTTGTCTATCTGCTATTTTTTTAATAGCCCAAAGAAATCTAAAATTGACATTCTTTGGCGGTCTAAATGGGTTAACCTCATGGCCATAAATATAATGGCGACATTTCTTAGATACTTTGTGGAATCCACAAGCAAAGTAGTGAGAGAAATGCTAAGCATGCTGTGAGCCCGTACTATTACTTCACTCAGCAACTAGATTTATTCACTTGAACCCTAAAGCCCCTGTTCGGGGGCGAACATTTGGCAGAAATTGCAGATCTACAAGCTGCGCTATGAGCTTGTAGGGGGTCCCCAGCTAAATGAGTTAACATAGCGTCACAATCATTTTAACCACTTAGCTTTGGCTATTCAAAAATAGCAGATCTACAAGCTCATAGCGCGGCACAGAGTGCCGCGCTATGAGCTTGTAGATCTGCTATTTTTATTTTTTATCTTGGAAATGTGTGCATATTTTTTAATATATATATATATATATTTTTTTTTTTAAGCAAACATTTTTAACTCATATGTTTGGTTCTGGGGGTCCCTGGAACAAAACATTTTCAAACGGGGGTCCGCTGGCCAAATATATATCAATTTAGGGGTCCTTGGCATGAAAAGGGTTTGAAAACCACTGCTTTATAAACATGCTCTTATCATATCTCTTGTCTCTGTCCACCAGGGATTCTTCAGGAGAACCATCAGGCTGAAGCTGGACTACGACAAGTGCGAGCGCCACTGCAAGATCCAAAAGAAGAACCGCAACAAGTGCCAGTACTGTCGCTTCCACAAGTGTCTGTCAGCGGGCATGTCTCACAACGGTAAACCTGCACTCCTCACAAGCAGTGGTCTAAAGTACTTAAAGGGATATTTCATTTTCAAAAAAACTTTTGGTGATTGTATCGTCTACTCAGGCTTTTGTGAGCCCCGCAGACAGTTTTTAAGTTGCTTGATTCAATATGTAGATATTAGATATTCATTTTATCAGACACGCCCCCTTCCTATACAAACCCATTGTAACTTCAAACTCCATTTTTAACATGTTAGATTCATCAAAAACACCCGTCCTTGGTTCACCCGTCTCCTACCGCCCCCTAATACGCGAGGGGGCCGTGTTTTTTCGATTACTTTTTTCATTTATTTTTAATATTTTTTGGGGGAAATGAAAAAAATAAAATAGAATAAAAAAATAAAATAAATGAAAATAAATCTCGGAAAAACACGGCCCCCTCACGCATTAGGAGGGCAGGGTGAGTCACCAGAACCAAGGACGGGTGTTTTTGATGAATCTAACATGGTTAAAATGGAGTTTGAAGTTATAATGGGTTTGTATAGGAAGGGGGCGTGTCTGATAAAATGAAAATCAAATATCTAATTACTGAATCGAGCAACTTAAAAACTGTTTGGGGGGCTCACAAAGGCTTGAGTAGATGATAAAATCACCAAAGGTTTTTCTGAAAGTGAAATATCCCTTTAAGTAAATGTACTTAGTTACTTTCCACCACTGACTTCAAGCATGGAAAACGTAGTTGTAAAAAACATTAGGAAAAACGATTAGAACATGCATTAAAGCACACATATACAAACACTGAATTAGAGCTGGTTTAGATAAACAAAGAACACCCATATGGAGTCATTTCAATGACACGTTGCTTCAGCATAGCCACAGATGTATTTGTGGAATAAAGATGTATTGAGCTACAGTTAATAGTTTGCAGAATAGAGGCCACAGCCGTCTTTTACGACAATATATACGTCTTGTGCCATCTACGGAGCGAGGTCAACACGTTTACATTGACCAGGGTTTTTTTTTTTTTTTAACCCTCTAAGACCGGGAACGCATCTGTGTCATTTTAGATTTTTTTTAGGCTATTCAAAAATAGCAGATCTACAAGCTCATAGCGCGGCGCTACTGTATCGCTCTACGTCGTCCTCAGACGAGCCCTCCATCGGAGTCTCCTCCAGTCATCTCGGTTCTCCATACATCTGGCCAGCTCCTTTTGTGTGTGAGCTTGTAGATCTGCATTTTTTAGAAAAATCGTGAAAATGTGTGCGAAGTTTTGAATACATATATTTTCGGTAACAACATTTTTAACTCAAATCTTTGCTGCGGGGTGCCTGGAACATAATATTTAGTTTAATGTTCACTAAAAATATATATTCAAAGATTTGCACAAATCTTCAGGATTTAAAAAATCACACCCTGTGTGAAGGAAGCGGTGCCTTTGGGGCGGGGCTTAACTCATTTCAGTTCGTCCCTATTGGTGGTCTGAGTCCACTTACCAAATTTGTACTTGGTAGCATGCTGCAAACTGGAATAATGGCTGTGTAAAGCCCAGCCAATGGGCAGACAGAGGGGGCGGGGCTTAAGTGATTACAGTTTGTCCCTATTGGTGGTTTTAGTCCATGCACAAAATTTGTACTCCGTAGCATGCTGCGAACGTGAGTTATGGCTGTTTAAAGGCCAGCCAATGGGAAGACAGAGGGGGCGGGGCTTCAGCAATTCATGCTGGTCCCTATTGGTGGTCTAAGTCCACATACCAAATTTGGACTTGGTGGCATGCTGCAAACTGGAGTTATAACTGTTTTAAATCCCGTGCCCTAAACGGGCGGACGGACATAACATACGCGGGGGGTCCCTGGACCCCGCTTTGATAACTTCAGCAATTCATGCTCGTCCCTATTTGTGGTGTAAGTCCACATACCAAATGTGGACTTGGTGGCATGCTGCAAACTGGAGTTATAGCTGTTTTAAATCCTGTGCCCTAAACGGGCGGACGGACAGAACATACGCGGGGGGTCCCTGGACCCCGCTGTGATAACTTCAGAAATTCATGCTCGTCCCTATTGGTGGTGTAAGTCCACATACCAAATTAGGAGTTGGTGGCAGGCTTCAACCTGGAGTTATAGCTGTTTTAAATCCCGTGCCCTAAACGGGCGGACGGACAGAACATACGCGGGGGGTCCCTGGACCCCGCTGTGATAACTTCAGCAATTCATGCTCGTCCCTATTGGTGGTCTAAGTCCACATACCATATTTGGACTTGGTGGCATGCTGCAAACTGGAGTTATAGCTGTGTAAAATCCCGTGCTCATCATCCCGTGCTGATACGGACGGACGGACGGACATACGGACAAAGTCAAGTGTAGAGCGGTTGGCACCGCTAAAAAGAAATGCAGATCTACAAGCTCATATAGCGCGGCACTCGGTCCAAAGAAATCTTAAAATGACACATGTCCAGGAACGACCGCGTTGGACCAGGCTGGCTCTTTGAGAGAGCACACACAGGCCCTTATGCTGTAGCTCCACATCTGGTGCTGTTATCTGTAATGACTGCCACAAGGTCAGGGGGTTCGCCAAGATGGCCGCCCGCTGTACAGGACAGCATGCTTCCCCCTCGGACTGGGTAAACCCACTGACCTCAGTCTATAGGAAGACAAGTCACTGTGTGTGTGTGTGTGTGTGTGTGTGTGTGTGTGTGTGTGTGTGTGTGTGTGTGTGTGTGTGTGTGTGTGTGTGTGTGTGTGTGTGTGTGTGTGTGTGTGTGTGTGTGTGTGTGTGTGTGTGTGTGTGTGTGTGTGTGTGTCCAAATGTGGAAGTGGTGTGTGTGTCCAGTGGTGGAAGAAGTGACATTTTGTACTTAAGTAAAAGTATCAATGCTGCCATAGAAATACTCAGTTACGTAAACGTAAAGTAAAAGTCCGGAATTAAAAATGTCTTTGAGTAAAAGTACAAAAGTATTGGTATCAAAATGTACTTACAGTACCAAAAGTAGAAAGTACTCCATTATGCAGAATATCCCATTTCCATTTGTGTGTGTGTGTGTGTGTGTGTGTGTGTGTGTGCGTGCGTGCGTGCGTGCGTGCGTGCGTGCGTGCGTGCGTGTGAATTGTGGAATGTACTGTTGATTTCTCTTGTGTGTGTAATCTTGTTCTGTAATCTCGACAGCATTGCACATGAGGATGATCCTCAATGCTCTTTTCGAGAATACATATCGGTTTCAGCCAAACCTCAGAATTGTACTTAAGTACAGTACTTGAGTAAATGTACTTAGTTACTTTACACCACTGATGTACAGTAACTCAAGAGAGTTGTTGAAGTTGAACACATAGCTGCTGTTTTAACCATGGGCTCAGACAAGCCCAGACAAGTGGCAGACACCACTTGTCTGGCAGGTAAACAAACATCATTCTGATGCCCTCTTCTATTTTTAAAGTCCTCAGTGGCTTGTAGAATACCGCTGGTGAAGTTTACAATCTATTAGTTGCTTTTCATGCCCTACTTTTTTCTTTTGCTAGTGGAGGGAATCTTGAGTTTCACCTTTTTCTGCAGGCTGAAGCTGTTAAAGCGGCAATCCGGAACTTCTTTTAACCTATTTAGACTGGGAAAGCATCTGTGTCACTTTTTGGCTATTCAAAAATAGCAGATCTACAAGCTCGTAGCACGGCACCGAGTGCCGCGCTACGAGCTTGTAGATCTGCTATTTAAAAAAAATCTTGAAGCTCATCTTGAAGCTACAAGCTCACAACGCCTCGCAGCAGGAGGCGTTGTGAGCTTGTAGATCTGCTATTTTTGCCTAAAGTTCTCCTCAGGAAAGGGATGCTAGGGTTCAAGTGGTTATGGTAAAAAAAAAAAAATCCTATCACACAAATATTTGGTGGACCCCCTGTAGTAACTCTGAGGACCCCCTAGGGGTCCCGGACCCCCTGTTGAAGACCCCTGTATTAAGTATTTTCAGAAAACTGAAAGGTCTAATGGGTTAATGAATACAATCTTATTTGAACCACTCTGTATGGTAGAATATGTTAATACAATATAACTTGTGCATCTGCAGTGGTTAGAGGCAGTGTTGCCAGGTCTGCTTATTATAATTTCCCCCAAAGACTTTTTTTGAAAATAGCAGATCTACAAGCTCACAACGCGACGCGTTGTGAGCTTGTAGATCTGCTATTTTCAAATAGCTGATGTACAGTATATGTTTAAAGTGCTAATGTGGTCCATAGTCGCTTATTTTGGGCTTGTTTTCCTAGACCCGGTTGCTTGTTTCTCTCACAGAATCTGGCAACACTGGTTGGAGGTAGGACACCTTCTGGTTGACTACTAGTGTGTATGCCTGCCCTGAAGCTCATTAAAAATATATATGTTGTATTATTATGTGTTTTGAAACATGATGTATCTGTGTGTGTGCCGGCCCCTCCAGCTATCCGCTTCGGGCGGATGCCACAGTCGGAGAGGCTGAAGCTGAAGGCGGAGAGCCAGACGGGGCCGGGGGGGGTCCTGGAGTCGGCGGGGGGGTCCCTGGACCAGGACCAGCAGCACAGGAGCCTGGTGAGACAGATCCACGAGGCCTACCAGAAGAACTTCAACATGAACAAGGCCAAGGCTCGCCTCATCCTCAGCGGAAAGACCAGCACGCCCGTACGTACACACGGTGAAAACCCTTCCATTTAGGGGTGCAGCACATTCATCCAACTAACCCATTCAGAACACTTAGTGATAATTGAGAATCCTATATTAAAACGGGCCTTAATCCATTAATACCGGGAACGCATCTCTGTCATCTTAAGATTTCTTATAAATCTTAAATCTATACATTTCTTAAAATCGTGAAAAGAAATCTTAAAATGATGCTTTCCCGGTCTTAATGGCTTAAGGGAGGACCGGCGGGCTGACAACGGCCGGCCCCGTCACTCTGACTCAGACATAACCATAAACATACCTGATACGCCCATATATAGGCATGTCACTATGACTCAGACATAACCATAAACAAACCTGATATGCCCATATATAGGCAAACATGGTGATCCGGTTGTCCAGAGCCACATAGCCACAGATCCGACCACTATTCACATAGTGGTGTGGGGCGGCAGTGGCTCAGGGGTAGAGTGAACTGGAAACCGCAAGGTTCCCAGTTTGATCCGGGGCTGGGGCGCTCCCCCAGAGTTAGTGTCGAAGTGTCCTTGAGCAAGACGCTGAACCCCTAAATGCTCCCGATGAGCAGGTTGGTGCCTTGCATGGTTTCCTCCCCCATCGGTGTGTGAATGTGTGTGTGAATGGGTGAATGCGATGCACAATCTATGTAAAGTGCTTTGGATAAAAGCACCTTATAAATGCACCATTTACCACATATATGGTCATGTGCATATACTGAATGGGACCGACTCACTTGGTACTCGAGGGACTGTGGTGCCCCGCCACCGAGTTGTTCAGATAGGCGGTTGTCCAGAACGGCAAAACCAAACGATATGTCCATATATGGACATACAGGCATATCTAGTATCCAACCAATATGCCCATATATGGGCATACCAATATACAGGGTATGGGCATATACTAATGACATCAGGGATCTCCATATGTGGGCACAAAAGGGACAGAGACGGGTACAACGGGGACTCTGACAAAGCCCCCACGTAGGCCCCAACCTCTGGTTTAATGAAATAATCTTTTGATTGATTGATTGATTGAATACTTTATTAGAAGTTTGCAGAAAAACACACATGAAGGTACAGTTCAATACAAAGGTCAACTAATAGGAACTGAAAAACCCAAGAAAGCCATTGTTTCCATTGGGGTCCTTTGTACTCAATTCATAGTGAAAGAAATAGTGCAAAAAGAAACATAATTGGTTTGCTTGCAGCCCTTCGTCATCCACGACATGGAGACGTTCCAGCAGGCAGAGAGGACCCTGGCCGTACACGTGCTGCACGGGTGTGAGTGGCGCCCCACCGAAAACCAGCAGGCCGCCGAGGGAGACCCCCTAATGGGGGGGTCCGGGGGGGACAGAGAGGCGGAGGCCCGGCTCTTCCACTGCTGCCAGAGCACGTCCGTGGAGACGGTCACCGAGCTGACGGAGTTCGCCAAGGCTGTGCCGGGGTTCCAGGACCTGGACCTGAATGATCAGGTACCGTTAGTGGAGTGGTTCTCAACCTTTTTCATGTCAAGGACCCCCAAAATGAAATGTATTTGGACGCGGACCCCCATCTCAAAAATATTTTGTTCCAGGGACCCCCCCAAGAAGCAAAAGATTTGAGTTACGAATGTTCGCTTCCAAAAATATATATTCAAATGGTTTGCACAAGTTTACACAATTTTTCAAAAATAGCAGATCTTGTAGATCTGCTATTTTTAAATAGCCAAAGTGGTTAGAATTATTGTGATGCTATATTAACACATTTTGCTGGGGACCCCCTGGAACCCCTCCAAGGACCCCAGGGGTCCCCAGACCCCACTTTGAGAACCAATGCTGGACAGACAGGCAGAATAATACATGGCACAGTCATGCTGAATTATATGTATAATTATACTTAAAAATAGCCGTTTTACAAGCTCACAACGGGAGTCATCGTGACGTACTGTGAGCTTGTATGTCGGCTATTTTTGCCGCGTTTTTTTACAATCGTGACAGCACTAAGGCTGTCACGATTGTAAAAAAAAACAATGTAAAAAAAAAAGCAGAAATAGCTGATCTACACTGATCTTGTAGATCTGCTATTTCTGCTTTTTTAATATTTGAGAATGTGTGAAAAATGTTCAACGATTATGATGATTATGCAAAAATAATTGCGATTATCTCAAATAATAGCAATTAGACGATTATGTGATAATTGTGACATGCCTACGTGAGACAAAGCATAAATCAGGCGTGGTGCCGAATTTTAAAAAGTAGGCCTTGGGGGCACGGTGGCGCAGTCGGTTGCGTCGCCTCACAGCCAGAAGGTCCTGGGTTCGATTCCCGCCGGGAACGCTGTGGGCACTGGGGGCGTGTCCTCTCCTCCGCGTCATCAGCGCCCGTACCCTAGGTGGGGTTGGCGAAAGGGCCTTTCTGTGTGGTTGCATGTTATCCCCGTGTCTCCTAGGGTAGGGTAGCTTGATGGAGGGGAAAGGAACTGGTTGGTTCCGTCCACACGCTACGTCCTACCGGGGAAACTCCCCCCTGTCAGGTGACAAGAAGGTCAGTTGGCTCTCATGCATTGAAGGAGGCGTGAGCTCGGCTCTGGGCTCCCTAGGCTGGTGGGGGGAGTGTAGCGCCCAGGATCACTTAGACAATTGGCACTGGGTGAAAAAGGGTTGCAAAATTGTGGGATAAAAAAAAAATCAGGCGTGGTGCAGATTTAAAAAGTAGGCATTTTACATTACCGTGCACCCGCAGGTGACGCTGTTGAAGTACGGCGTCTACGAGGCCCTCTTCACCCTGCTGGCGTCCTGCATGAACAAGGACGGCCTCCTGGTGGCGCGCGGCGGCGGCTTCATCACGCGGGAGTTCCTGAAGAGCCTCCGGCGGCCGCTCAGCGACATGATGGAGCCCAAGTTCCGCTTTGCCACGCGCTTCAACGGCCTGGAGCTGGACGACGGCGACCTGGCGCTGTTCGTGGCCGCCATCATCTGCTGCGGAGGTAAACGCCTGGACGGACGGCACGAGCAGCTCAGCTTAACTGGTGGATTGTTGGAATTTAACCCATTAAAACTCATTCAGTGCCAAACTTATTTCTGGCTTTATCACCCCTGTGCCAAGGCCAAAAATACATTGTAAAAAATGTGTTTCAAAAGGTTGTATCCTAAACAAACATTGAGATAAGTCATGGCAAAAAAATATATATAAATGTCTGTCTTATGAAGGTTTTTCAGCTGCAATGATAAATGACCTGTTTCTGGCTGGAGTTAGGGCTGTTGAGGACATTTACAGTGAAGGCATTTATTTTTTCGGTGAAGCTTTTTCCACACTGCAGGAATAGCTTTACCTAAACACAAATTGTTCAAAATGCTCAAATTTGTACACTCTGAGTCCATTTGGTGCCATTTGTACACTCTGAGTTACAGACCCGTAAGGGTCCATTTGGTTCCATTTGTACACTCTGAGTTACAGACCCGTAAGGGTCCATTTGGTGCCATTTGTACACTCTAAGTTGCAGACCCATAAGGGTCCATTTGGTTCCATTTGTACACTCTGAGTTACAGACCCATAAGGGTCCATTTGGTTCCATTTGTACACTCTAAGTTGCAGACCCATAAGGGTCCATTTGGTTCCATTTGTACACTCTGAGTTACAGACCCGTAAGGGTCCATTTAGACTGCTTGGTGGCCCCACACCCAACATTGAGAAACGGTGGTCTATATGCAGTGGTTCTCAAATGTTTTTAGGCCGCAACCCCCCAAAATAATTATATTTGAACGGGGGACCCCCCACCCTGATAAGCACTTGGAATTGAAGGAGTTGAGGAATTACATTTAGTTTGACTTGGTTCCACAGATAAATATTGTGAAAATAGCAGATCTACAAGCTCACAAAGCCTCGCAATGCGAGGCGTTGTGAGGTTGTAGATCTGCTATTTTCAAAATGTTTGCCTCTTTCTTATATTACCTGTCAATTTGGCCAATGTTTGACCAGTTTGTATCTATATAGTTTGTTCATTACTTTGGATGCAGCAATGTATCAAAAAGGTGTTAAAAGTTCTTAAACTATCACTTCACTGTCATCTGGGGACCCCCCAGAAATCATGTGGGGACCGACCCACAGGTGGAGAACCACTGGTCTATTGCACCTTCTAATTTTGTCCCCCCCCCTCCCTCCTCCCCCAGACCGCCCAGGCCTGGTGGACGCGCCGCCCGTCGAGCGTCTCCAGGAGAGCATCGTTCAGGCCCTGCGGCTCCACCTGCTGGCCAACCACCCGGACTGCGCCTTCCTGTTCCCCCGGCTGCTGCAGAAGCTGGCCGACCTGCGGCAGCTGGTCACCGAGCACGCTCAGTTGGTCCAGGACATCAAGAGGACAGAGGACACGTCTCTGCACCCGCTCCTACAGGAGATCTACAGGGACATGTACTGAGGTCTACAGGGACATGTACTGAGGTCTACAGGGACATGTACTGAGATCTACAGGGACATGTACTACTGAGATCTACAGGGACATGTACTGAGGTCTACAGGGACATGTACTGAGGTCTACAGGGACATGTACTGAGGTCTACAGGGACATGTACTGAGGTCTACAGGGACATGTACTGAGGTCGTCGTGCACTTACTGTATTCAGGGACATGTATGAGAGGTTATAGTTACTATATATATATACATATAGTGTGTGTGTGTATATATATATATATATATATATATATATATATACACACACACACACACACACACACACACACAAACACTGTATATATCCTTTCCAGCTAAGAGGATATGGCACCAGAGGAGTCAGAGCGCGGTGGTAACTAGGTCTGTCATGATTGCACATTTAATTTGACGATTAATTGTCACACAAATGATTTGCAATTTAATTGTGTGTTTGGCATTGAACATATGAATACAATTTTTATTTCTGTTTGGTTTTTAGGCTTCGTAAAAAAAAAATGCACAGGGCAGATAACGCAAAATATACAAAGAAATAATTGACATCCTATAATTTGACAAACCTCTGTAGTGCGTGGGTGCATGGTGTCGTGGTGGTGAGGCCAAAATTGTTCTGCCCGGTTCTCCTCAGTGGCTGGATCAATTGATCTGAATTTGCACACAGCCATTGACCCTTACCATGTGCACCTAACAGCGAAGCCCGTTTTCCAATTACACGAAATCTCAACTGTTTATTAGCGTTTTTGTGTTCGCTGGCTCCCGGGTTGCCAGATCATGTGCGCATATGGTCTAGTATTTGATCATTTTATACATGTAAAAATAGCAGAAATAGCTGATCTACAAGCTTACAACGCGTCACTAAGTGACGCGTTGTAAGCTTGTAGATTTGCTATTTCTGGTTTTGTTAAATATTTGAAAATGTGTGAATGTTTTTCTAAACGGAAACAATTATGACGATTATGCAAAAACAATTGCGATTACCTCACATAATTGTGATTAGACGATGATATAATAATTGTGACAGGCCTAGTGGTAACAAAACGTGTATTTATTGAGGCCAGTAAGCAACACAGCTGCAGCTAATAAACATTAATATTGGGGTGTGTTAGATTGAGGTGTGCCCAGTCTGAGCCATGGGTGATGGGCGTGCCACGTGCACATTCACACACCTAAATCTATCTCGCTCAGTATTAAAGTAAGTGTCTAGCTGCTGTGAAATCAAAGAAATCAAACTACACAATCAGTGTAGGGTTTAATTCCCCTTTAACTGTATAAACAGGACCTGAAAAAAACAGTAAAAACACACCATTAGCAAAAATAATAATAACGGGTGAAATTGGTATCCTACTAAAGAGCTGGAGAGAAAGGGAGACCCCCGTTACTCAACACTAGTCTAAAGCAATGATTACTATGGTAATAAATAGCTATGTAACACTTATTTGAACAGAAACATATCACTTAAACCCCCATTAAGACCCGAGGCCGATTCAAAACGGCACAAAGTGATGCGCTGTGAGCTTGTATATCTGCTATTTTTGGACAGCCAATGCAAAAATCTAAAATGACTGGGATGCTTTCCCGGTTTTAATGGGTTAACCCATTAAGACCTGAGGCTGATAAAAAAAAGATCTTTTAAATCCTCTTCTAAAAAGTTTTCTGAAAAAACGTATGTCGGTACAATGGTGTGTTCAAAACTTTTTCATGTCAAGGACCCCCAAAATTATATGTATTTGGCCGCGGACGCCCATCTCAAAACATTGTGTTCCTGGGACTTCCCCAGAAGCAAAGATTTTAGTTACAAATGTTCGCTTTAAAATATATATATTCAAAGATTTGCACAAACTTTCACGATTTTTCAAAAATAGCAGATCTTCAAGCTCATAGACTCGGTGCCGTGCTATGAGCTTGTATATCTGCTATTTTTGAATAGCCAAAGTGTGAAATAATGCTTTTTAGCAAAAAGCACTTTTCTGCCATGCGTTTCTATGGTAAAGACACTATGGGACGCTCCTCTTCCTAGTGCCGAGTTTCACTAGGAAGTGCAGAGTTTCACTAGGAAGTGCAGAGTTTCACTAGGAAGTGCCGAGTTTCACTAGGAAGGGCCGAGTTTCAATAGGAAGTGCCGAGTTTCAATAGGAAGTGCAGAGTTTCACTAGGAAGTGCAGAGTTTCACTAGGAAGTGCCGAGTTTCACTGCTCGGCGTTCCTTTTTCTTTTTTGGGCAGAGCGCTCTGTACACCTAAAGCAGTAAATATTTACCTTTTGCTGCTGCTCATCAATCTCACCTTTCATCCTCCTCGCTGGCTATTTTTTTGGACAATTTATACAGTTTTTTTGTGTGTGTTTGTTTTTTTGTTTCCCAGCTAGGCTCTTTGTGCTAATAATGGAGATGAGGCGACGTTTGAGAAGTGCAACGGTCCATAGGTTCAAACATCGTGGGCATCAATAAATGCTGCATGCGAGATTCGCGAGCGCTCTGTACGTGATACCTGAAACACTATATCACTTAAAAAACGCTAATGCTTCCATTATGGGTGGCTCAAATGACTCTAACTCCGTTAACCTTCAGTTAAATAGACATAATAGGAAGATTTACCTGAAAAACAAAGTACTTGAAATGAGTCCCCCCCCCCCCCATACACACACACGCACACGCACACGCACACACACACACACACACACACACACACACACACACACACACACACACACACACACACACACACACACACACAATTTCACTGTATTGGTGTTTTTGTTTTCATGTTGAGCTTTGGGGGAAAAAAACAAGATGTCTTCTATTAACTGTGTGGCTTCCAAGTGGATCTCAGATGGAATGCTGACGGTGTCATATTGACACTGACTGAGTTGCCCGCCACGTATGGAGTTGTTTGCCTCTCCATTGACTTGACTTCCAGCATAAAATGTAAGTTATAAAAAGTATAAAACATCTGTGGAAAAAATATTCAGGAAGCCACACTGCTGTTAGACCTTGTCTTTTTTTTCATGCACAAATCCATGCACCGACATTCAAAATAGAGCACGTCGCAGGTTCTTGGCTTTACTTTTTGTGTTGATATCCTCATTGGGGAATCTTAGATCACTTCATATAAGAACTGTGTTCCAAAAATAAACACACCACCCTGGCGATTTTACTCATATGGATATGAAGCATCGACTGAAGGTGTAAATGTACACATTTACCCAAAGAGTAACACAATATAAACACTAGAAACGAGTCAAACAACCCAAAGACTACATTTCCCATGAACGCGGCTGCTGTGGGGACAGTGATATCAGACCCGGAAGTAGTAGTTCTTAAGACTTTTAAGGCAGAATTAATTCCATTTTCGCCAGAAACAGGCTGTATAAAATATGAATGAATATCATAAACGATGCAGAGCCACCCCCCTGACAAAAACGCCAGGGTGGTGTGTTTATGTTTGGAACACAGTTCTTACATGACGTGATCTAAGATTCCCAAATGGGGATTTCAACACAAAAAATAAAGCCACAAACCCGTGAAACAACGCCCTCTAGTGGCAGTGACGTCCGACTTCGGCGCTCTATTCACCTGTTTCCAAGGCTGTGTGTTTTCCACCTCCTGTCGATTTCATTGGATATCATTGGTCATCTGACCAGTTTCATTGGATTTCATTGGATCAAATCGACAGGAAGTGGAAAACACACAGCCTAGGAAACAGGTGAATAGGAAGGTTTTTCTCTCTCTCTGAAAGCCCCCCACCCAAGCAAAGATTTGAGTTGTAAATGTTCGCTTTAGAAAGTATATATTCAAAGATTTGCTAAAATGTTCATGATTTTTTTTTAAATAGCAGATCTACAAGCTCATAGCGAGGCACTCGGTGCCGCGCTATGAGCTTGTATATCTGCTATTTTTGAATAGCCAAAGTATAAAACAATGCTTATAGCTCAAATCTAAAATGACACAGATGCGTGTTGGATTGAACGGGTTATGTTGGGGTAGCTGTGGGGCAGGAGAGAGAAAGAGACACATGATGATGTTGTCGCTGTCAGAGGGGAACCTTGTACGTTCAAAAGCGTTACGTTTCAGGAAATAGCCTGTCTTCCAACATAGATGTTATTCAGTCACAAGCTCTTGTTAATCCGTTTAATTGGTTATAAACATTTTTTAAACCCACAGACACACTTGCACGCTCTGGTGTCGCATTGCGAGCTCGCAGATGACTATTTTCGCTACTTTGCGCGACACTATTGTACGACAAAGTACGTAATTCATTTACAAAAATCGAATAAAGAAATATGGACATAATCCGTACAAGATTTCCACCCCAACTGTGACAATATGTACATAACCGTGAGATCACATACTGTAAAGAACTGTTGAGAAATATGTATGTTACTGTACTGTACTTTATTTGTGTCAAATGAACCGCATCTTTATCTGTTGCACTGATCTATAAACATAATGCGATAATTAATCATGCAATACATACCTGGCAGCTCAAGGTGACCTTTCGACCTATAAAGTGAGGAGGCCAGTTGAATTCATATTTTTATTACAGTAAATTAATCTGGCAGTCAGTGGTGGGAAAAGTGCTCAAATGTTTTACTTAAGTAAAAGTATCAATACTGCAATGTAGAAGTACTCTGTTACAAGTAAAAGTCCAGATTTTTTTTTTAAATGCTTGAGTAAAAGTACAAAAGTATTGGTATCAAAATGTACTTAAAAGTACCAAAAGTAAAAGTACTGAAATGTTTGAAAATAGCAGATCTACAATACTCAAGTATAGAGTACAGATACCTCAAAACATGCACTTAGTTACTTTCCACCACTGCTGGCAGTATACTGATGGTATTACGGTATTCATCTCATCCTCATTGAGTCTGATAACTACTAATCACACTAGTCATGTTGTCCATAGATTTAACTTTTTTTTTACCCTGAACATGCTCTAGACCAGTGGTTCTCAAGCTTTTCTTTTCATTTCAAGGACCCCCATAACTATGAGAGTGTATAAATCGTAACACTCTCAAAGTTACGGACCTGCAAAGGTCCATTTGGAACCCCTCGGGGGTCCCTGAGTGGTCCTTGGACCCATGAGAACCACAGCTCTAGACCGTATTTATCTTTGTTATTAGATATTTTTTTAACTCCACTTGTATGTAAATAATTGTGTCGACATTTGAATGACATTACAAAGAATATTATTATTTTCACTCCAACTCAAATAACTATAAATGAATATAAATATATACAAATTACAATAAAATTGTATTTTCATATACATGTTTTTTTTGTTGTGTTACTGTGAGATATGAGGCATCCATTCCAGAACGGTAACATTTGACATGAATATTCAAAACTATCACATTTATCATGAAGACATTTGAAGAAAGCTGTTGCTATGAGAACACATGGCTGACTGACCTGCTACTGACGCTACTGATTAATAATACATTATATTGATCTGAAAAGTAACTAGTAACTAAAGTTTTCAAATAATTGTAGTGGAGTAAAAGTACAATATTTGCCTCTGAGATGTAGTGGAGTAGAAGTGAAAGTATTGGAAATTGGAAATACTCAAGTAAAGTACAAATACCTCAAAATTGTATTTAAGTACAGTACTTAAGTAAATGTACTTAGTTACTTTCCACCACTGATTGGGGTGAGTAATAAGTCATTTTTTGGGTGTGAACTACTCCTTCCAGGTGCTTATTTCTTTCACAGGATCTGGCAACACTGCTCGTCACCAGCGTCAACGCTATGTGGTGAACGACGCCACGCAAACCCAACGCGGTGACGTCACTACTTACTTTGACGTCTAACCCGGAAGCAAATACAAACAACAAAGCAGCGGAGGAGAGGAGATTGTTATGTAGCCGTTAGTTACATTGTTGTTATTAAATCACAGCGTTTCTGCTCATAATCAATCCGTGATGGAGGACGACCACCTCTTCATGTTCATGTCCATCTTGTTTCTAATCAGACTGGGCATAGATTGATTGATCAATAGTAATAATAATGATGATAATGACAGCTGCTGTTGTGACACTTTAACGTTTGAAACATTTCCTGGTTTTAACTTGACATTTCCTGTGGGGGTTTTCTGTGTTTTCCCCCTTTGTCATTCAACGCTATAGGTAATATTATAGATATTATGTATACGTTCATTGCTACTAGTGTTGATTATGTCCTTTTTTAATTATTATTATTGATTGTGTGTTTTTAAAGGTAGGGTTAGTGATTTTCTTTGGTTAAAATAAGTCTTAAATAGCTCTATATTCTGATAGTACTCATTGCTATAGAGTGTTTGTTCAGTAAAAGGAGTCTCCATGTCTCTCCAGCTCTTTATAAAACAGAAAATGCATTTTTGTTTCAGTTTCATTTCCAATTTTATCTAATCAGGATAGAGAACTCAATCAGGATATAGATTAAACAAGTGAAATTGGAAGTGATGACACTAAGAAATGAGCAGACAAAATTGGAACTGGAACACTATAAAAATGAAGCTTAAAAATGGGTACTTTCTCCTGATTGGCTGAGATTTTGACACCTACCGAAAAATGTATTTTCTGTTTATTAAAGAGCTGGGGAGACAGGGAGACATCTGTTACTGAACAAACACTCTATAGCAATACTATCAGAATATAGTGCTTTAACCTTTAAACAAAATACTTTTTGTTTTAACCAAAAAATATCACTTACCCTACCTTTAAATGTCTTGATGAATTGAATACACAGACATGACCTCAATGGAAAAAACAAACATAGGGCTTTTTGTGTTATCCTAGCCTTGGAACAAGACTATCATAGATGTTTTTTTATTGGCTGACTTTTACTTTCGTATCTGTGTGTATCTTAGATATGAAAATGTGAAAATCGATCAAATACATCCATGATATATCTTGATCCAAGGCTAGTGTTACCCCATTAACAAGCTTTATAAACCGTACCTCTGTACAATCTGCAAACTGTTGATAAAGTGTTCAATCAATCAATCTATATAATATACAGCAAATCAACAGTGTAGATTATTTTGTGCTGGGACTTATTATGAATGAGTTCTTATGAATATTGTGGTGTAATTGTTTCAGATAGAGTCATCATGTCGGCTCCACCAGAGGAGGACCAGGCTTCCTCCCCAGAGATGGAGGAGATGGACACCTCAGAACCCAACTGGTCCTGGTTCTACCTGGCCGAGTGTGGAGTGTGGCACATGTTTGAGGTACCATGATGATGAGCCTGTGTGTGTGTGTGTGTGTGTGTGTGTGTGTGTTTGGCACTCACTACCCACTATACGCAGTGGTTCTCAACCTGTGGGTCGGGACCCCCAGGGGGGTCCCCACATGATTTTGAGGGGGTCCCCACTCCCAGATGACAGTGAAGTGACAATTTAAGGACTTTTAAGACAAAAAAATAAGAGGAAAAATATAGAAAAGAAAAAGACCATTACTGCATCAAAAGTAATCGACAAACTATACTATAAAAACTGGTCGAACATTGGCCAAATTGTCAAATAATATAAGACAGAGGCAAAATTTGTGAAAATAGCAGATCTACAAGCACACAACGCCTCGCAACGAGCTTGTAGATCAGCTATTTTCACAATATTTATCTGTGGAACAGAGTCAAACTAAATGTAATGCCTCAACTCAAATTGATTATTTTGGGAGGTCCCCAGTTCATATATGATTATTTTTGGCGGGTCCCCAGTTCAAATATGATTATTTTTGGGGGTCGCCGCTTGAAAAGGTTGAGAACCACTGCACTATAGCAGTGGTTGTTTCTCGAACTTTTTCACGTCAAGGACCCCCAAGTTGATATGTTTTTGGCCGTGGCCCCCCCCCCCCCCATCTGAAAAGGCTTTGTGCCAGGGACTCCGGAAGATACATTTTTTTGTTTTAATCTAAATTATTCAAAGTTTTCCAAACATTTTCAATATTTTTTCAAAAAATAGCAGTAGATCTGCTATTTTTTAATAGCCAACGTATACATGGATAAAGTGGTTAAAATGATTGTGGCGCTATATTAACTATACTTTTGCTGGGTAACCCCTGGAACCCCCCCCCAGGACCCCACTTTGAGAACAAATGCACTAGAATGGCTGTGATATTTATATACATTTCATGTATGTAATATCGCAGCCGTTCTAGGGCTATGCCAACTATAGAAGCCACCATCCATTCCTACCCCACCTCCATTTCTATACTCTGTCTGTCTGTCTGTCTGTCTGTCTGTCTGTCTGTCTGTCTGTCTGTCTGTCTGTCTGTCTGTCTGTCTGTCTGTCTGTCTGTCTGTCTGTCTGTCTGTCTGTGTCTATCTTTCTGTCTGTCTGTCTGTCTGTGTCTATCTTTCTGTCTGTCTGTCTGTCTGTCTGTCTGTCTGTCTGTGTCTATCTTTCTGTCTGTCTGTCTGTCTGTGTCTATCTATCTGTCTTTTTTTTTCTTCTTTTCTTTTTACCTTAACCACTTGAACCGTAGCATCCCTATTCTGGGGGGAACATTTGCCAAAAATAGCCGATCTACAAGCTCACATTTCGGCGATCCTTCCTTCCTTTCATTGTAGCATGGATAGTAGATCTCGTAATCTTCATATTGCCCTCCTAATACGTGAGGGGGCCGTGTTTGTTCGATTGCTTTTTTTATTTTTTTTATTTCATTTGTTATTGTATTTAGTTGTTTTTTTTAATTTTCCAATTATTATATTTTTAAATAAATGAAAAAAGTAATTAGATCACGTATTAGAAGGACAACATCAGTCACCAGAAACAAGGACGGGTGTTTCCGATGAATCTAACATGGTTAAAATGGAGTTTGAAGTTACAATGGGTTTGTATAGTAAGGGGGCGTGTCTGATAAAATGAATATCAAATATCTAAATACTGATCAAGCAACTTAAAAACTGTCCGGGGTGCTCCCAAAAGCCTGAGTAGATGATGAAATGACCCAAAATTAGTTTGAAAGTGAAACATCCCTTTAAGGTAGTTATAATGTGCTGTTCCACTCAGCTTATAATACATTATGACCAGCACTTATACGTTATAGCCGTTGTTATAAGTTGTCATACATGATTATAAACATTTATATTGAGTGTTATAATGCCTTATAAGCCTATTATAATGCATTATAAATGTAGTTATAACTTATTATAGACCCGACCTTTAAGTAAAGTGTTACACCTTGGTCTTCTAATCTATCTATCGATCTATCGATCTATCAATCTATCTATCTATCTATCTATCTATCTATCTATCTATCTATCTATCTAGATATCATTATGTAGTGCATCCTTCCAGTCTACTTTATACATTTCTATACATCCTGCCATCCACCTATTCCTCCAACAATTCATACAGTATGTAGATCTCATTCATTTGCACCAGTCCATCACCTTGTTTTCTCATGAGCTAAATATTGTTCCTTCCTTCCTCCAGATCGACCCCAGTGCTGCGTGCTCAGTGACCAGCGCTCAGATCGAACAGTTCTACAGCAGGAACCAACATGGAGTCATGGAGTTCTACACGGCCAAGTACACCTACAAGCTGGACTTCTCAGGTAACATAGGAAGTACTGTTTAACCCATTAAGACCGTGTCATTTTTAGACTTCTTTGGCTATTCAAAAATTGCAGATATACAAGATGTAGATCTGCATTTTTTTGAGAAACTAAATAGTGAAAATGTGTGCAAATCTTTGAATATATATGCATTTTTAACTCAAATCTTTGCTTCTGGGGGTCCCTGGAACAAAGTATTTTGAGATGGGGGGGTCCGCGGACAAATACATATAATCTTGGGTGGTCCTTTACATGAAAAATGCTTGAAAACCACTGATATTTTAGCAACATACGTTTTTTATTCTTACATTTGTAGAATCCCCCTGAAGCTAAGATTTGAGTTCAAAATGTTTGCTTTAAAAAACATATACATTCAAAGATTTGCACACATTTTCACGATTTGAAAAAACAATCTACAAGCTAGTGCCCATGCTATGTATGAGCTTGTAGATCTGCTATTTTTGAATAGCCCAAGTATAAGATAATGGTTAAAGTGGTTAAAATCTAAAATGACAGATGCCTTCCCGGTCTTAATCGGTTACGAAGAGAGGAGGTCGCACAGCTCGTAGCCATGATGCAAAACTCTTTTTGTTTATTTGAAAAGTAACCAACGTTTCAACAAAGTCTTCTTCAGGGTTTGACAAACACGGATATAAAGCTCACATTTTGAGAGGAGTAACCAGTGAATATGAAAAGTCTTTAAAAAACAAGAATGTACACAAAGGTCATGGTATACAAAAATATATAAAAGTACAATATACATTCAATGAATCCTCTAAAACAGGGGTCTTCAACAGGGGGTCCGGGACCCCTAGGGAGTCCTCAGAGTTACTACAGGGGGTCTGCCAAATCTTTGTGTGATATGATTTTTTATTTTACCTTGAACCACTTGAACCCTAGCATCCCTTTTCTGAGGAGAACTTTAGCCAAGAATAGCAGATCTACAAGCTCACAACGCCTCGCGCTGCGAGGCGTTGTGAGCTTGTAGATCGGCTATTTTTGGCAAAGAGGCTATACTGTAGGTGTAGAGGGAAAAAGAGCAGACCACGTAAACAAAAAATGTTGAATCTGAAACACAATTTTATACGATAGAGTAGGGGGTCCCTGCTTCATCTCTCACTCAGCTAGGGGGTCCTTGGCCTGAAAACATTGAAGACCCCAGCTCTAAAAGTTTGAAACATGAAGCACCATATACACGAGACAGTAAAATCTAACTCTGGTCACAGAGCCAAAGGAGGGGAGACATTATAATGTTTTCTAAATCCTAACAGGATGTTGCTATATCAGTGGTGCTCCAAGTTCTCCATGTCAAGGACCCCCAAAATGATATGTATTTGGCCGTGGACCCCCATCTCAAAATATGTTGTTCCAGGGACCCCCAGAAGCAAAGATCGGAGTTAAAAATGTTCGCTTTAGCAGATCTACAAGCTCATATCTGCTATTTTTTGAATAGCCAAAGAAATAAAAAAATGACACTGATGCTTTTCCGGTCTTAATGGATTAAGTGCTGAAATCGGGTGGGCCGCGAAAACTTTCTAGATGTTCAGGGTGGCCCTGATCCAGTAAAGGTCGGGAACCGCAGATTTCTACATCATGGCGAGTCAGGAATTGGACATGAACACGGTCGTGCAGTCCCCTAATAACGTTTGACTTGTTGACGCACTTCTCTCCTAGTCATGAAGCAGATCAACGTAACGACAGGGAAGCAGCGGCCAATCAAACGCTCCCTCCATTCTGCAACTGGCTTCAGGTACATTTGAGGAATTGTGAACACCGCGAGGTTATAATAGTTTTGGATTTTTCATTATAGTTTAGTTTTAGTTCGTTTTGACAATTTATTTTCGAATTCAGTTTTAATTTGTTTTTGAGAGCGGGTTTGCTAGTTTTTATTGGTTTTGATTTTTGTGACAACGCTTAGTTTTAGTTTAGTTTTTATTAGTTTTAGTTTAGTTTTAGTTTTTTTCATTCTTTGGGTTATTTGTCAGGTGCAGGATTTATAAAGGTCAGAGTAAGTATTGTGTTATAAAAACTCAAAACAAAAAAATATATATCCAGGTAAGGCCTCTGCAGACAGGGTGCGATTGGTCAATCAGTTGTTACCGCATGCGAAAAGACGCACGAATCGAACTGGGTTCGATCGAAAAAAAATGTATATTGTCCGTTTTTTCTGTGCGAAAAAGCACACCCTGTCTGCAAAGGCCTTTACTGTTGGACAATCAACAAGAAAAACAAACTAAAATAAGTCTATAATTTCACACACTACAGTTTCAGTTAGTTATCATTGTATTTCTATTATAGTTTTCATTTAGTTCAGTTAACAAAAATCCTTTTTTCAATTTTAGTTTTCGTTAATTATAATAACCTTGGAACTCAATATCGTGCATTTGTACAGTAATACAGTAATACAGAAAGTACTTCTGATGATATCCTTGTTGAAATGTGCGATAGTCCAGTGTGCCATTACATATTTTATTCACTGGAACGCCTAACTTCATTTCCCAGGTTCATCTGTGATAATCTTGCGTTGCCTGTACCCTGCCATTGGGAAAGAATTAATACAGATGAACCCTATCAGGTCAGTAAAACTCCATGTATGAGTATGATATGCATGCATGTGACATACTGCAGCGGGTCGGGACCGCCAGGGGGGTCCAGTATGACAGTGAAGTGACAATTTAAGGACTTTCAAGACCTTTTTAATACCTCAAAAAAATAAAGAAAGAACATAAATAAGACCATTACTACATTAAAATAATCAACAAACTATACTATAAAAAAAGAAAATGGCCGATCTATAAGCTCACAACGCCTTGCCTGTGAGCTTATAGATACAATATTTACAAGCCACTTTACATAAAAACAAGCCCATAGTCGCTTAGAATAAGCAGACATGGCAACACTGGTTACTGGTTACATCCCATAAACTCACTGGAAAAGTCTTCATCGCCTGCAACAGTACTTTGACTTTATTTTTGTACTTTACTCCCTTCCCCTCTTTCAGCTCGTCCAGCTGGGCAGAGAAACCTACGAGTTCAAAGAAGTTGCCAGACTGTACGACAGGACCATGGGACACCCCATCAAATCCATCCAGAGGATTCAGAACCTAGACTTATGGGAGTTCTTTTGCAGGCAGGCAGAAGTAAAGTATATGAGAATGTTGACGTGTGGATCCATAGTCGTTTTTTAACAGAAAAGAACAAAGACAAACCATGCCGTGTTTTGTATGGGGTCAGAGCTTCGTAACAAGGACGATTTTGTTTTGGTTTTGGAATTCAGTTTCACTGGGTACAGTTTAAGCCACTGTCACATCCTCGAAAGATGCAAGCCACGTTTCTTTAGCCACACTTCCTCTGCGGACAAACTCGTTCCTTTTAAAGATTAAATATTTTACAAGAAATCGAAGTGAGAAGTAGTTTCGAAGTAGTTTCCTAAAACCAATTTTGGGTTTTGTGAAAATACCATCTTAACCCACGGTCGGTGTTAACTTTAGTCAACAACTAGAAAAAGTGCTCCTCGGAGCACAGGTCTCCGCCAGGTCAGGTACGTTATTGTGGCCTCCTGGTGGCACTATAATAGGCCAATGTGAAAAGAGTGGCATTTCTTCTTAGGCCTTTCAATCGGACACTGCATTCATGAGTTGAGGCATTTTGGGCCAAAAATGTGTGTTTGCTAAATTAGACCTGCTGGTGGCGCTATAACAGGTCAATGTGAAAAGGGTGTTATTTCTTCCTCAGCCTAGTGGGAATGTGCGTGTGTGAAATGGGTTTTGCACAAATTGGCCTCCTGGTATAACAAAAAAAATTGGGGCAGAGGTTCTGAATTGGCATCCAGGGAGTGTGTGTGCACCGTTTCGGGCCAGCGACCGGGCCAACGGTGCCGGAGATTAGCTGTCCGCAGACGGACAGGACACACGGACAGACGGATGGACGGACGGACGGACGAACAGGGGGCAAAACATACTCTCTCGCCACGCCTTTCGGCCTGGCGGAGACAATTACAAGTTGCCATGTTTAAGTGCCTCGACGCCTTGGTTGGTGATTCATCTGTGTTTTTTGTTGATGAACTCTTAACAATAAGAACTATGCTCTCTTTGTTGTGTTCTCATTCGCCGGTTCTCCCTAAAAGGAAGAAGACGCAGTTAAGAAAAATCAAGCGCACGCTGGACATCGATGAGCGAATGCTGTTCCACGGCACCGGCCACAGCAACGTACAGGCCATATGCACGTATAACTTTGACTGGCGCCTGACAGGGAGTCATGGCGATGTCTACGGCAAAGGTAATACTTCTTACCCTCCACATTGTAGTGTCTCGCCTCACAATTTTCAAATGCTTCCGTCATCCAGTCTGGAGCTAGCTCTGACAAGCCGATGGGACGCCTCCTCCTCACTTCCGTTTCATTGTCACAGTCGCGCAAATGTATAAAAATCATCTAAGCTTATATAGCTTGCTGCTTAGCAGAAATGGAAATAGGATCAATCCCATTGAGACCTGAAGCCGATTCTACATGTCTCCTAAATCTCAACAGTATTCTGAAAAACGTATGTTTCTATATCACTGGTGCTCAATCTTTTTCATGTCAAGGACCCTCAAAATTGTATGTATTTGGCCGCGGACCCCATCAAAATATTTTGTTCCAGGGACCCCCAGAAACAAAGATTTGAGTTAAAAATGTTCGCTTTAAAAATATGTATATTCAAAGATTTGCGCACATTTTCACGAATTTTCAAAAATAGCGGATCTACAAGCTCGTAGCGCGGCACTCGGTGCCGCGCTATGAGCTTGTATATCTGCTATTTTTGAATAGCCCAAAGTGTAAAATAATGCTTTCTTAGCTCAAATCTAAAAATGACACAGTTCCAGGTCTTAATGGGTAAAGATATTTTAAACGGAAATGACGATCAGATGACAGCTTCCTGTCTCGGATTTCGGAAGGTGTAGTTCCAGACTCTATAGCATTCGGAGATTGTGGAGTAGTTGTCTGGCTACCTGAGATTATATTGTGACTATATTGTGAAACTTGTGAAATGACATACCATAGCGATTCACTCTTACTTATATATTTTCATAGATTTATTGACACTCACGCCTACATTTCTTTATAATAACATCGTGTATTGCTCAAATACTCGTACGTATTGACATAACTAGGTCAATTATATTGTGATTTTCCTAACATCAAAGAAAAGGATTGTTTTAAAAGGAAGCTTAGGCTTTATATACGCAACACATTCAATAACATCTTAGCGTACATGCTAGTTTGATGTTTGTGGACCTTGTGGACCTTGCTACTTTGTATATTTGATTTTAGATCAGTTTTATTCTTTTTTAAATTTTCTTCTGTTATGACTTTTTTGTTGTTGTATTTGTTTGTGTGTGTGTGTGTAGTACATTATGTAATGTTTTCTATTTTTGTTCATGTATATTATTGTCTTGGACCCCAGGAAGCCTAGCTGTCCTTTATAGGTCATTGGTTCTCAAAGTGGGGTCCGGTGACCCCCAGGGGTCCTTGGGAGGGTTCCAGGGGGGCCCCAGAAAAAGTAGTTAATAATGTACAGTAGCATCACAAACATTCTAACCACTTCATCCATTTATATACGTTGGCTATCCAAAGATAGCAGATCTACAAGCTCAGCAGTGCGTCACTTCGTGCCGCGCTGCAAGCTTGCACATGCACATCTGCTATTTTTTGGGAAATTCTGAATAATTTTGTATTGTTTTTAAACGTAACTCTTCTCTTGTGTTTGTACCTGGCACAAAACATTTTCAGATGGGGTCCGCGGCCAAATATATATCAATTTGGGGGTCCTTGGCTCGAAAACGTTTGAGAGCTACTGATTTAGATAAACAAAAACTCTGAACACCTTTCTGTCCAGATTCTAACGTTGATCCGTCCTTCTTCTTCTGCTCTCTGCCTCTTCTCTACACAGGGAGCTATTTCGCTAGAGACGCCAAATACTCGAGCAAGTTCTGCCTGACGACGGGGAAGCACAACACCACCCTGCAGAGACACGGGCTCGCGCCGCCAATATTCGCCACCGAGCCCCCGTACAAGACCATGTTCCTGGCCAGGGTGCTGGTGGGGGAGTACACCGCGGGCCACCCTCAGTACTGCAGGCCGCCGTCCAAGGACGCCGGCTTCACACACTTCTACGACAGCTGCGTGGACGACGTGGGAAACCCAAAGATTTACGTCATCTTCGACAGCAACCAGATTTACCCCGAGTACCTGATCGAGTTCTACTGATGTCTTTGACAAGAAGAGTGCATTGATGTTTTGTTTGCACAGTTCTTCAGAAGCTATACAGTAAACTGACACACATCTACCAATCTGGATTAGATTTTGATTATAAAAAAGCAAAATGATCGGTACTTATGCAAGGAAAGGCGTTTTGTGGGGGACCATGGTGGGTGTTTCGTTCAGTTAGATTCAGCACCTAACTGAGTAAAGGGGTGATCTAAAGCAGTGGTTCTCAACCTTTTCAGGCCGTGACCCCCCCAAAATAATCATAGCTGACTTGGGGACCCCCCCAAAAATAATCATATTTGAGTTGAGGCAATACATTTTGTTTGACTCGGTTCCACAGATAAATATTGTGAAAATAGCCGATCTTGCGAGGTGTTGTGAGCTTGTAGAGCAGCTATTTTCACAATTGTTGCCTCTTTCTTGTATTATTTGACAATTTGGCCAATGTTTGACCAGTTTTTATAGTATAGTTTGTTGATTACTTTTGATACAGTTATGGTCTTTTTTTCATTTAATTTCTTTCCTTTTTTTCCCTCCCTTTTATTTTAGGTATTACAAAGGTCTTAAAAGTCCTTAAATTGTCACTTCACTGTCATCTGGGGACCCCTCAAAAGCCATGTGGGGACCCCCCCCCCCCTGGCCCTGGGGGTCCCGGCCCACGTAGATGAGAACCACTGATCTTAAGTGCCTTTTATGGGATTTGGGGGGAAAAACAAGAAGACAATGCAGAAATGTATGTAATTGGTGTTGTATGTTATGTTTTGTATAGGTTTTGTACTACTAATATATATTATAACTGACCATATGTGCAAAAGAAAGGCCCAATATATCGGAGAACAGCCACACATTGCCTGAGGGTGTTTTACGATGAAAAGACACAGATTACTGTAAGTGTGTAATCTGAGGATGTTTTCTTCTTTAGAGTTTGTTTGTGGCGGTTTTTGTATTTTATACAGTGCCTGTCGTTGCCTGTTGTAGAGTATCTGTGCGCAGTTGTTTTAAAATAGGTGACACATGCAGACCTGAAGCGTCTTCGACAGGGGTCTTCAACGTTTTTTTCAGGCCAAGGACCCCTTAGCTGAGAGAGAGAGATGAAGCAGCGAGCCCCCCCCCCATATTGGATTCATGTTAAATGTGTTTTCAGACATTTAACGACTTGAACCCTCAATACTTTGTAAACTTTGACCTTTAGCTCTGTACTTGATCTGCTCTTTTTCCCCCTGTAGACCAAACCTCTTTGCCGAAAAATAGCAGATCTACAAGCTCACAACGCGTCTGTGGCCCGTTGTGAGCTTGTAGATCTGCTATTTTCGGCTAATGCCACCCCCCCCCCCAGAATAGGGAATGCGAGGGTTCAAGTGGTTAATGTTAAAAAAATGTTTTAACCCATTTAGACCTGGAACGCATCTGTGTCACTTCAGGTTTCTTTGGCTATTCAAAAATAGCAGATATACAAGCTCATAGCGCGGCACCGAGTGCCACGCTATGAGCTTGTAGATCTGCTATTTTTGAAAAATCATAAAAAAATATTTTTTAGATTTTTTTTCAAAAATCTGTTAGGATTTCATTTTCAGAATCGGACTCAGGCCTTAAAAAAAGTCCCTATCACGCAAACATTTGGTGGCCTCCCTGCAGTATCTCTGAGGACGCCATAGGGGTCCCGGATTCCCTGTCGAAGACCCCTGGCTCTAGGATGTTAATACTGTAGGTGTCACTCGCTACCTGGATTCGAACCTGTTCCTCCCGTATACACGGGAAGCCAAACGGCCAACCGCTCAGGCAAAAGCCAGGGTAAACCTTTTCCTTGGCCTATAGGGAAATATTGGGCCTCTGGGCATCAGCCAGGGCTACTCCTCCTCCGCCACATACAAGTAGAAATATACGGCACTGCATCCAAATCCACCGCAATCAAGCATGAGCTATGGTCGTAGGGACCTTGTAGTGATCAGAACATCTGGGCGGCCCAACTGTAGAAGTGGTGCCAAACATCTACCACAGTGTTCTGAGCTTTCTGTTGCCTAAAAATAACGCCTTTTAAAAACCACTGCTTTTTCTTGTTTAGGCCACGGTCACACCAAAGTTTAATTCTACCTATGAGGGTGGATTCCAATGCTTAGGCTCTATGCACAGCAGCCATATTGGAAAGAAAAAATTGGGCCTTTTCTTACATCCTTCACAGGTGTTACCAATGATTCTAATTAAGGCTCTGTTCCATTCTGGTCAGACAAAGTCAGGGTGCTGATATTGTGCATGTTGGCTCACTGGAAACGCTGCTACACCAGTGGGTCCAAGTGTGGTCCAGGGACCCTCATTGTTCCTTGAGGAGGTTCCAAATGGCACCTTACGGGTGTGTAACTCTTGGTTCCATTTGTACACCCTCAGAGTTATGGGGTTGTGAAATTAAAATGTTTGAGAACCACAGTGCTACTGCACTAAATGGAACAGAGCCTTCATTAGAATCATTGGTAACACCTGTCACGGAAGTAAGGAAGAGGCCCAATTTCTTTCCAACATGGCTGCGTGTGCAGCGCCATTACCATTGAAAAGCATTGGCACAATCCACCCTCATAGGTATAATTAAACTTCGGCGTGACCTTGCCCTTACTCATCGGAACTGTGACCTTGTTAATCGTCGTCGCACAGCGCAAGCTGTGTGTATAGTGTAATATATTAACGTATGCATGGGAAGCATTTTTTTATGTTTGTTGGCAAAACCTACCTCTGCACTCGGAACCTTTTGTACCGAGTATATTAAATCCCAATATTTTGTTTTCCTTTCCATGAAAGGGTTTTTTAATTGTATCACAATGTGAAATCACACATTTCACATGAACTCATATGCTATGCTCAGTGGGCAATACTTTAATGGATGTGCAAAAGAGACACTGATTGAGATGTGCGGAACATTTCTTAAATGAAGTTTAAATGACATTAATCAGCACCATACGTTTTGATCTGCTGATGAGGCAAAGGCAAGTTTAAAAGGTTTTATGTAAACTGGCATAATATGGGCAAGTTTAGTACTGTAAATAAAACATGTATGAACCATGCGTTATTGTGTTTGTGACTGATGATCTTTGATCGAACCTTTTTACACACTTCATTTCTGTGTGTGTGTGTGTGTGTGTGTGTGTGTGTGTGTTGTCAAATGAAATTGCATTATGGCTGTCAAACTAAATTAATACAATTCTTAGATGAACCCTAGGATTCCATTGTGGGGTGAAAATAGCCTAGGGTGAAAAGTCTACACTGCCAAGAGTGTACACAACGCGAGGCGTTGTGTGCTTGTAGATTTGCTATTTTCTCAAAATTTGCCTCTGTCTTATAGTATTTGACCATTTGGCCAATGTTTGACCAGTTTTTATAGTATAGTTTGTCGATTACTTGTTTTGATGCAGTAATGGTCTTTTTCTTTTCTATATTTTTTCTCTTATTTTTTTGTCTTAAATGTCCTTAAATTGTCACTTCACTGTCATCTGGGAGTGGGGACCCCCCTGTGGGTCCAGACCCACAGGTAAAGAACCACTGCTCTAAGCCTTATAACAGGTGATTGGTGTTACGTGACTGCCCAGGTAACACAATGACACTACCTGAACTGTAGAGGGCACTGCAGTAATATGAAACAAATAAATACAGTGTTTCACTCATATAAACCACATTCAAAATGTAAATAAAATACAAAAAATATACAACCCTTTTATGGTGACAGCTACGCTCATTAAGCACTGAGCTTGTTTAAGATGAGATCCCCATGCACACAAATCATGATATACACTTTGGCTATTTGAAAATAGCAGATCTACAAGCTTGAGCTTGGATCTGCTATTTTCAAGGCATTTTTATACATTTGGAAACTTGTGAAATATTAGGCCTACATTCTGCGAAATTAATAATTTTACTTTCAGTACTTAAGTATATTTCAATGTGAATACTTTTGTACTATTACTCAAGTAAATTTTGAATACCAGACTTTTATTTATTTCTTCCACCACTGTTCAAGGTACTTATCCCTGACAGAATGTCCCCCTCCAGAAGAAAGTTCTTATAATATATATGTTATGCTCAGTGAAGGATTTAAAGCATATGAGTACTTTCTACTTTTGGTACTTTAAGTACATTTTGATGCCAACGCCGTTGTACTTTTACTCAAGTAAATGTTGAGTTCCGGACTTCTTCTTATAACAGAGTATTTCTACATTGCAGTATTGATACTTTTACTTAAGCAAAATGTGTGTGTGTGTGTGTGTGTGTGTGTGTGTGTGTGTGTGTGTGTGTGTGTGTGTGTGTGTGTGTGTGTGTGTGTGTGTGTGTGTGTGTGTGTGTGTGCGTGTGCGTGTGCGTGTGCGTGTGCGTGTGCGTGTGCGTGTGCGTTACGTGCGTGTGGCTGATCATGAGCTATAACCTTGCGTCACCATGCTTCACGTGTGTGATTGGCTAAAGGGCTCTTGGACACGCCCATTTCTCCAGGAAGTGACTGGTTGTTGTGTTATTTAAATCCAGCTCCGTTCGTTCAGTCGTGTTGTGTTTGAACTGAAGGCGACGGTGCTTTTTGAGTAGCGCGTTGTTTGTTCTCTGGTTCAACACTTTATATAATATATATCATCACGACTGTACCAGGTTTGTCATTTTTACTGGTTTGTAGTTGTTTTAACTATAAGGTCGTCGTGTGACACAAACAAACAGTATCATAGAAAGCCCTCCCTGGAGCCTAACGGACAACGTTGTTAACGTTACTACTTGTTGTGAGCTAGCTGTAGAATACAACTCTCGTAGACGTATTTATGATTCTGACGTTTTCAATCTACGAGAGTTGTAGGGTTCACCCCCCATGGACACAGGGACTTTTTGCACTATGCCCCGTAGACACTCCAAACGTGTACAAATTAAAAATAAAGGTGCTTACCCCCAAGCCCCAAATGTTAACTGTCTCTACGGGGTAGTAGTTTAATGTAATAATCCATATCTTTTGATAAAGAAGCGTTTTAATGCCGTCTGTACAGCACTTAAGTAAATGTACTTAGTTACTTTCCACCACTGGTTAACAGACACTGCAGTACTCCTGTATCCTATTAACGGTCAACTTCTTGCTAACGTTGTAATAGTTGACTAAAACTTGGGCTTTTCGATCTCCTTGTAACTTATGTTTTGAAAGGCACTTCATAGATAAACTTTGCTTACTTTACAGAGCTGCTTGATATGGGGTTGCATGTGGACGTGATCGCTACATACCGCTCTCCCTCGATCCGAAATCTGATGCGAGTTGAATACCCGGAGCTCGAACATCAGTTTGACGTATGGCATACTGCTAAAGTTTGGCTTTTTTGTGTAATTGTACTTGTAGAACACTGGCAGAAAATAATGTCTCTGGTTCAAAGCTGTAGATATACTATTCATGTTATCATCAGATAATTGTGGCAGCACACATAATGTAACACGTAATTGAATGCAATACTGTGTGTGTGTGTGTGTGTGTGTGTGTGTGTGTGTGTGTGTGTGTGTGTCAGAATCACAATCACAATCGGAATGAGAAGACTTTATTACCATAACATGTCAAGATGTTTGGAATTTCATTTGGTACAGTGGAGCACAGTTTACAACAGAACAGATTTTCTTTTTTGTCCAAAGTATAAAATAAGCTTTTGCTATATCTGAATCTAAATATGCACACTAGGAGGAAAGTATTTCAGAAGCTACTGTGTATATGTGCTGGCTAGCCCTCGGGTTTTGGCCTTGGAGTTTCAGCCGGTGAATGTTATCATATTTCACTGGTGTCCTTGCGATAAGCACAGCTTACTGTCCATGAGAAGGGCCCCAGAGGAACGTTTGGAAAAGTAATCCATATTCAATCCGTATGGACTCTATACAGACCTATCTATACTATATACTATCTAATTTATTCTGGCTCCAATCTGCTCCTCAACAAAGTCACTTCCCCTTCCAGACTTTCTTCAGGACCATAACAGCCTGACCCCCCAGCTCTGCGCGCTGAGCCCTGACGTCTGTGCGCAGGGCTGCCACATCATTACGCATGGCCGCCACCTCAGTGCACAGGGACGCCTGATCTCTGCGGAACCGGCCAATCTTCCAATTCTGCATTGCAATGCCGGATCCAATCAGCAGAAAAGCAGCTGTCATAAGGCCAAAAACGTACACATCTTCAACGTCTTCCATCGATAAAATCGACAAACAAATGACCGTCCACTTATTGTAGTAGTCCCGTGTATATCCAGCTGCAAATGTCCCGTTGGGGCATTCGGCTTCGTCGGGAGCCACTCTCATTGTTGAAAAAATGTGGTCGATTGCGTTGAGGGACCAGCTAACAAGTTCCATGTTTCTGTTTACTCCAAATAATTTTTAGGAGGAGACAGTGCAGAGAGACGCGCCAGGCGAGGTAGAGAGGGAGCGATAGATACAGAGTGTAGGGAGCGAAGGAAAAAAGGTGACTGCCCTCTCTGGTGCTCACTGACTGACTACTGGCTGTAAAAAAAAGTGAGTGTCTTGGCTGAGTGCTCTCCGCCTACTGACAGTGTGTGTTGATTCCAGGTTTCCTGAAAAAGCTGAAGGCCAGGAGCAAAAAAAAAGACATGGACATATTGCATGGGTGGACAATGTGAGTATTTATGCAAAGAAGACCCTTTTCAAACGTGTCATTTGTTCTGTCTAATTATTTTTTTCTTCTTGTGTATGTTGTCTTGAAAGGTCCATTTATAACCACATGTGGTTCTCCTGCTCAACATGTGACGGTGACACAGAGGTGAGGGATCGCCAGCTTGTAATATTCTGGATTGTTCTCAGACAGTTCGTATTTCTTTCCATTGTGCCAGTTATTACCAAGCAGTCAATAACTGATATTCACAATTCTGTAGGTACTGGAGCAGCGGTGGCTGTCCATACTTCACCATGTGTGTGATGAGCACAAGTGGACAGAGGGTGACGATGAGCACAACTGCCATCATCTACCACTGAACTCCGAGCAGCGCCGGAAGAGGATGTGGATGAAGAGGGAGTCGGCATCCTACAAGACGCTTTCCTCCCTGGTCCAGGACAAAAGGCTCCTAAAGGACCTTGGACAAATGGCCCTCTTCAAGCATACTGGTAAGGAATTAGCCCTTGAACGCAATGAGCAATCATAAATCATTGGCAAGTTGACACCTTTTCAAATGATACATACCAGTTGGTTGACAGTGGCTGTTTCTTGTGCTTTCATGTTACAACACACAGGTGAGCTGGAGGTGTTCCACAGTGCCCTTCTGAAATACATCCCTAAACGCCAGTCGTTCTCATACATGGGGATGAAGGAGAGAGTCCATCTTGCCATTCTTGAGCACAACGAGAAGGTAGTAACGAGGACACAAGCCACTACTCTTGCAGGTGTTTCTGGAGCAGATATATGAAGTTTATTTGTTACACTTGCAGCATACTTTCAATGGTGAGTCCTTGTTGAAACTTTTTTTTTATCCATCATTAGGTGCACCACGTCACAAGAAGGTGAACTGCAGGCGCTCAGGCATGTGGGTGGAGAAAAAGATTTATGGGCCTCGCACGACCGACTTCAGAGACAGACTAATGCAGCTGGCATTGAAGCGGCGCCTGGATCCAAGTGTGAAGTACAAGTTGCCGACATCCTCACTCGATCTGCCTCAACCATTGGACCTTCCACCCAACATTGCCCGGACACCGGCCCCTTCACTGCAGGAATTACTCGACAGAAAACAGAGTCGGTTCAAATAGGTAAGTCCTGCATGTTGTGAAGCTAATGTCTTCTCCTTCCCAAAAATGTTGCCAGTCAGTGACACCTCTCCTGTCATATTCACCAGGGACCGCAAATGGCCACACACTTTCCATCATCAGGCTGAGTGCTGAGCCCTGCTACTATATCTGGCTACGTGGGACGTCACACAGGCATTATCACTTCTTCCTCTATTATGATTATATTTTATACCTGCAATCGTTTCACCTCTAAACTTGTGATGTGACAATAACTGTCCTTGACTATATGGGCTACAAAGTGGGTATGATGACAGTTGGATACCCATACACTGTTTTGCCAGTAAATTGTCTGAGTGCATTTATGCTTATTCTACAGCCAGTGCACAGTATCCTTTTATGCAATAGCTGGCTCCTTTCTAACACGATAACATCCTCTCCTGTTCAGGCTGCCTCTAACCCTTTTGTTTTGGTTGGCTCAATGGGATCTAATCTCTGTTTTAGGGAAATTCAGGTCACACCAACTTTTGACACATAACATGAACTTGAGTCGAACCTCTTTTCTCACCAATGTGGAACATGATGCCTGACACCTGTTGAGATACTAATAAAACATTTCATTTATTCTCATGGCTCTGTGTCCGGCTGCCCTTTCTGAAAGTTATCTGTACTTCACACTATATATATATATATATATATATATATATGATAAGGACAAACAGCTCTATCATCATTACTATTATGTACTTGTCAATCAAGGTGTGACAACAATTGGAATATTGAATCAAGCAGCAATGGAAACTGTTGACCTTATCATTGCTTGTTTACATTTTGAGTGAATGGAGAATTCACTCAAAAAACTCACTGGAAACGCTGCTACACCAGTGGGTCCAAGTGTGGTCCAGGGACCCTCATTGTTCCTTGAGGAGGTTCCAAATGGCACCTTACGGGTGTGTAACTCTTGGTTCCATTTGTACACCCTCAGAGTTATGGGGTTGTGAAATTAAAATGTTTGAGAACCACAGTGCTACTGCACTAAATGGAACAGAGCCTTCATTAGAATCATTGGTAACACCTGTCACGGAAGTAAGGAAGAGGCCCAATTTCTTTCCAACATGGCTGCGTGTGCAGCGCCATTACCATTGAAAAGCATTGGCAGAATCCACCTAGCCTGGTAAACCCTCCCTCCGGAAATCTCATTTCAATTCGTTGAAATGAGATTTCCGGAGGGAGGGTTTACCAGGCTAGAATCCACCCTCATAGGTAGAATTAAACTTGGGCGTGACCGTGCCCTTACTCATCGGAACTGTGACCTTGTTAATCGTCGTCGCACAGCGCAAGCTGTGTGTATAGTGTAATATATTAACGTATGCATGGGAAGCATTTTTTTATGTTTGTTGGCAAAACCTACCTCTGCACTCGGAACCTTTTGTACCGAGTATATTAAATCCCAATATTTTGTTTTCCTTTCCATGAAAGGGTTTTTTTAATTGTATCACAATGTGAAATCACACATTTCACATGAACTCATATGCTATGCTCAGTGGGCAATACTTTAATGGATGTGCAAAAGAGACACTGATTGAGATGTGCGGAAGATTTCTTAAATGAAGTTTAAATGACATTAATCAGAACGTATTGTGACTGCGTTATGAGAATTTTCTGCACCATACGTTTTGATCTGCTGATGAGGCAAAGGCAAGTTTAAAAGGTTTTATGTAAACTGGCATAATATGGGCAAGTTTAGTACTGTAAATAAAACATGTATGAACCATGCGTTATTGTGTCTGTGACTGATGATCTTTGATCGAACCTTTTTACACACTTAATTGCTGTGTGTGTGTGTGTGTGTGTGTGTGTGTGTGTGTGTGTGTGTTGTCAAATTAAATTGCATTATGACTGTCAAACTAAATTAATACAATTCTTAGATGAACCCTAGGATTCCATTGTGGGGTGAAAATAGTCTAGGGTGAAAAGTCTACACCCTCAATGCGTCCTGTCACGGCAAGTTGTGAGCTTGTAGATTGGATATTTTCTGCCAAGAGATTTGGATTGTATGTAAAAAAGGAGGGGCCTAGTATAGGGCCCTAAGTGAACAGAGAAATGATACTATATCTATTCACTGATCTAACTAATCGCAATTACTTTCAAGGTCAGTGGTATAAAGTAACTAAGTACATTTACTCAAGTTCTGTAGCCCATTGGTTCTCAAAGTGGGGTCCGGGGACCCCCAGGGGTCCTTGAGGGAGTTCCAGGGGGTCCCCAGCTAAATGATAAATAGTTAGAAACCAAATGGACCCTATGGGTCTGTAACTCTGAGAGTGTACAAATGGAACCAAATGGACCCGTTAGGTTCCATTTGTACACTCTCAGAGTTACATTAGCATTGATTTTTGCAATATAAATTGGGGTCCCAGAGATAGAAATGCCATTAAATGGGGGTCCGTAGCCCTAATGCATGTCAAACTGGGGGTCCTTGAAATTAAAATGGTTGAGAATCACTGCTAGAGCCGTAAAAATCTTCTCTTATGGGGGTCCCTGGCTTATCTTTTCAAATGGGGGGTCCGCGGGCTAATAAGTGTCAATTTGGGGGTCCCTGACATGAAAACGTTTGAGAACCACTGCTGGTAGCCTACTAATCTCTCAAGAACAGATTCTGCTCTGCGTCAAAAAACAGCAGAGGGCGCTGTTTTTCCTTTTCATTTGGCGATGGGTTCCAAGATTGGTGATTGGCTAAAGGGCTCTGGGACACGCCCATTTCTCCAGGAAGTGACTGGTTGTTGTGATATTTAAATCCTGCTCCGTTCCTTCAGTCGTGTTTGAACTGAACTGGAGGAGACAGTGTTTGGTAAGTTAACGCGTTGTTTGTTCTCTGGTTCAACACTTTATATAATTAATATATCATCACGACTGTACCAGGTTTGTCATGTTGACTAGTTTCTAGTTGTTTTAACATTAAGGTCGTCGTGTGACACAAACAAACAGTATCATAGAAAGCCTCCCTGGAGCCTATAGTCCTGTAGCAAGCCCTCAAAAAAGGCCTTAGTTTTTGAGATACCCCTACCCGAGGTAGAACAAAACACAACCATGTTTTTTCTTATCTTTAGGGTCTCCCATTAATGAAATGGATTGTTGTGAAATTTTATTTTTGGGCAAAATTAGTTTTTTGGGCTATTCTTTAGAACTACCCCAATCTCTGAAAGAGGCAAATCCGAATAGGGCAAAGGTGACCAAAAATGCTATAACTTGAGAATGCTCACTCCTATCTTCATTAAATTTGCTGAGGTATGAACCAGGTGTCTACCCTACATCACCAAAGTGTCAGAATGTAATTTACCTAAAGAAATACTGAAATATAGTCCTTTAAACATACTTTTAGTTTAGGCGGAAATGGTACTTTTGTAGTGTGGACTCCTCTACTTAACCTCATTTAGAAAAAAAACATATATTTATGTCAAATAAGCTGTTACTGCATAGCCTAAGATGCTATTAAACAACCACCAGTGGTTGTGTGGAGAGATCTAGTACAGTTTTATTGCAAATAATAATATGAATATCTATTGTTGTGATTTTGGGGCAACATTTGGGGCAATGTTGAGGCAATTATGTAAGTACAGCACCATATTCAATCACACACACACACACACACACACACACACACACACACACACACACACACACACACACACACACACACACATGATTGCTGTGTGTGGCAGGGGCAACATGAAGCCATGTCATGTCATTAATGTCATGTCAGCCATGTCATTAATTCATGGAAATATGAATTTATGATTTCAGTAGTAAGAACTTTTGTATATACACATCCAAACCAAAGGTGCATAGATTAATTCATTTTGTTGAGAATTGCAGGCCTCAATACAGAGAAGCATTACACAAATGCAATACTGTGACTGTTTCTTTAAGCAGTAAATTGAAGTCAATTAAGTTCAACTAATGAGAGCAGGGGAAGGACTGTGGCTTCACAATTCTATCCAAAAACTCTCACATGGCTTTCCAGGGGGAGAAATGTGCCATAAAGTAAAGAAACCACCAATCAAATGACCGATAACAGGTAACACAAATGTCTCCACACAAATGTAATACTATGGTATTGCTTAATTTGATACATTTAGATTGTAGAATTTGTTGTGTTGTATTACTTTTATATCACCAATCAGCTATCTGAAGTAATGATAGAAGTTAGCATTACATGCATAACAGTAACAGATCTTTTTGAAGAGCTTAAATTTGAGGCCTATTTCATGTTACCAAGAATAGTATCAAAATGAAATGTAAAAAAAATAGCCAACTCTAATTAACTGTTCCATATTTACCAGAGTTCACTGTAAAAATGGAGCCAACAGAAACAGCAAGCAAGCCGCATTCACAAACACTGGATGAAACATTGTGCTTAATATGTGAAAAACCTCTACAAGGAGATAAAAATAATCCACATGTCAAGAACGCAACCTTGGAAGGACTCAAAACCATATTGAAGGTTGCCCAGGAACGGGGTGATGAAGTCCATAAGAGACTATCCCCCCACTCAGACGACATACTGTCCTTCAAGTTTAAAGTTTCATATCACAGGTCATGTAGGGCCAATTATTCAAGTTTAAGCAACTATATGCCTACTGCCAGTGGCAGTGAGCAAGAACCAGCCAGGGATCAATGTCAAAGCAAAAGACTGACCAGAGAACCAGGATTTGACATCCGCAGCCAGTGTTTCATTTGCAGCCAGAAAGCCACAAAGAAAGAAGGCCTTACCCCTATAAGTACTGGTACAGGTGAAAGTACAAGGTCAAAGGTCCTCGATGCAGCCTCAGAGAGGTTTGATGACAAAATTCATCTTCGTATGCTGACGCATGAAGATTTATTTGCTTATGATGCGAAGTATCACAGAAGCTGCCTTCTGCTGCCTTCACTATATTTCTGAAAGAAATATCAGAGGAGCCAGAAACAAACATCTGTCAGAAAAGAAATTAAATGCACATGAAAAAGCTTTCATGTCATTGACTGAAGAATTAAGTATAACAGTGTTTTCTAAGAATATGACTGTCACAACACTAAGCGCTCTAACTCAGAGCTATGTAGGAAAAGTAAGTACTGCTGAAGAACCTGCAAATTATCCAGCTTGGAAACTCAAAATAAAGTCGATCCAACATTATGGGGAAAAGCTGGCTTTCATTGAACGTCTTGGAAATTCTGATTGGATCTGTTCTGGAGGCATTACTGTTGGTCAAGCAATGCAAGAAGCCATGCAAGAAGCCATGCAGGCCATGGAATGAAGGAGAGATATGTTCCCATCAATACCATATCCGAGAAAATTGGAAAAGACCTGTCCAGCTGTCTACCAGCCTGTCATGCACTCACTGGCTGTGACACCACCAGCAGTTTGTACAGGATAGGAAAAAGTACAGCCTTCAACAAACTGAAGAGCCATCTCAGCGAGCTCAAAGATCTGGCCCATTTTGGATTTTCTGCATGCTTGGAAAAGTCCTTGCCAGTAGCAAGAGAGTATGCACTTCGACTTTACGGCAAAAAGAAAAATGAAAATGGTCGAATGTGCACCAACTTGGATGAACTGAGGTTCATAATTGCATCAACAACAGATGCAGCCTCTGCAAATCTTCCACCAACAGAGGATGCATTTGAACAACATGTACGGAGAGCAATGTACCAGACAGCGATATGGTGCCACAGTCACATCCCTAAACCCACGTTGTGGAGTCCTATCGACAAGGGATGGATTGTCAGAGATGGAGCCATTGAAGCAGTCCTATTTAAGAAACTGTCCGCACCTAAAGAGGTGAGAGACATTACTCATTTGTACTGCAAAGATGAAAATTGTACAGTGAGTGGAAAGTGCCAGTGCCTCTCTGTTGGCCTTCCCTGTACGGAGTTCTGCACCTGCTGTGCAGAATGTCAAAATGTGTCACCAGATGTGTCTGAAGAGCCTGATATTTGACATTCTATTACACACGCACGCACGCACGCACGCACGCACGCACGCACGCACGCACGCACGCACGCACGCACGCACGCACACACACACACACACACACACACACACACACACACACACACACACACACACAGTTTTCCATTTCATATTTCATTCTTCTGAAATGACATGAGGAATGTTGAGATTTGTCTGATAAATGTTATTATTATTATTATTACATTATTTTGCCATGTCAAGACAACATCAAACTGTGATTTAGGTTGGAGATACTGATTTTCATGTTTCAATAAAACTCTTCAATTCTATTTATGCCTTGTATCTCTCTGTTTCATACAACTTAAATGTAGATACACTTTATTAGGACACCTTATTAGGTTACTCACATCCTGAGTGTACATCCACCTGGACTGTCTTTACCAAAATATGACGACCATCATCAACTTAGGCTTACAGTCACCTATGTTCCATTCAGAGTGACTTCATTTGACTGTTTCAGAGAAGGGGTATGTCTAAAGAAGTCTCATTTGCAATAAAACTGTACTAGATCTCTCCACACAACCACTGGTTATTGTTTAATAGCATCTTAGGCTATGCAGTAACAGCTTATTTGACATAAATATATGTTTTTTTCTAAATGAGGGAAAGTAGAGGAGTCCACACTACAAAAGTACCATTTCCGCCTAAACTAAAAGTATGTTTAAAGGACTATATTTCAGTATTTATTTAGGTAAATTACATTCTGACACTTTGGTGATGTAGGGTAGACACCTGGTTCATACCTCAGCACATTTAATGAAGATGAGAGTGAGCATTCTCAAGTTATAGCATTTTTGGTCACCTTTGCCCTATCGGATTTGCCTTTTTCAGAGATTGGGGTAGTTTTAAAGAATAGCCCAAAAAACTAATTTTGCCCAAAAATAAAATTTCACAACAATCCATTTCATTAATGGGAGACCCTAAAGATAAGAAAAAACATGGTTGTGTTTTGTTCTACCTCGGGTAGGGGTATCTCAAAATCTGAGGGCCTCTGCTACAGGACTACTAACGGACAACGTTGTTGATGTTACTTGTTGTTGTTGTGAGCCCACTTTAAGCTAGCTTTACAGTACTCCTGTAGCCTCACAGTGGTGGAAAAAGTACTCAAATGTTTTACTTAAGTAAAAGTATCGATACTGCAATGTAGAAGTAGCGTTATAAGTAAAAGTCCGGTGTTTAAAATTTACATGAGTGAAAGTACAAACGTAATGGCACCAAACTGTACAAAAAAAAACTACCAAAAGTACTAATATGTGTGAAAATAGCCTAGATATGAAACGAGGTTAGAGTGGTTTATGTGTGTTTTATAATATGATTTATATCTGCAAAATAACTAGTAATTTAAGTTTTCAAATAATTGCAGAGGAGTACAATACTTTTAAATACAACACTTTCCTCCGAGATGTACTGGAGACTAGTAGTGTATTGAACTTTGGAAATATTTAATACTCCACTAAAGTAAAAAAAATACCTCAACATTGCACTTAAGTACAGCACTTAAGTAAATGTACTTAGTTACTTCCCACCACTGGATAACAGACACTGCAGTACTCCTGTATCCTATTAACGGTCAACTTCTTGCTAACGTTGTAATAGTTGACTAAAACTTGGGCTTTTCGATCTCCATTTTTACGTTGTTTTTGTTTGTCCTTTTAGCGTAGTCGTCATCATGTCACCTTCCAGGACCGTGAGGCAGACTCTGGTGGCAGCTTGGAGAGTGAAAAAGAGAGTGTTCAGTAAGTCAGTGGTTCTCAAACTTTTTCATGTCAAGGACCCCCAAATTGACACTTATTACATTAGCCCGCGGACCCCCATTTGAAAAGATATGCCAGGGACCCCCATTTAATAGAGAAGATTTTTTACGGCTCTAGCAGTGATTCTCAACCATTTTAATTTAAAGGACCCCCAGTTTGACATGCATTAGGCTTAGGGCTACGGACCCCCATTTAATGGCATTTCTATCTCTGGGACCCCAATTTATATTGTAAAAATCAATGCTAATGTAACTCTGAGAGTGTACAAATAGACCCCTTAACAGACGACGTCACACTGATAAGAACCAGTATGCGTGCAACCAGTATGCGCTAAATGAAACTCATTCTGTCAGGTCTCGCCAGGACGTGCCACACTAGCCAACACACAAGAGGGGTTTGGGGTGTGCTGAAACTAGCGCACCCCGAAACAACAGGTTGGAAATTGATTGCGTGCAACAATCACCTGCGCATCCAGTCTCAATGTTAGTAATAAACAATGAATTGGTCTATGGAACCAAATGGACCTAACGGGTCCATTTGGTTCCATTTGTACACTCTCAGAGTTACAGACCCATAAGGGTCCATTTGGTTCCTAACTATTTATCATTTAGCTGGGACTCCCTCAAGGACCCCTGGGGGTCCTCGGACCCCACTTTGAGAACCAATGCAGTAAGTGAAGTGTGACTTAATACATGTTTAAAAGCCAAAGAGACAAGCTTTATTGTTTTTGTTTGTCCAGAGATAAAAGTACTACTTTTTTACTTAAGTAAAAGTATCAATACTGCAATCTCTCTGTTACGAGTAAAAGTCCAGAATTCAAAATTGACTTGAGTAAAAGTATTGGCATCGAAATGTACCAAAAGTAAAAGTACTCATTATGCAGACTGTCCCATTTCTCAGGTTTCAACATGTATACAAATCTTTTGAGTGTTGTGTGAGCTTGTAGATCTGCCATTTTTTTGAAATGGCTAAAGTTTAAATGGAGCTGAAGTGGTTAATGTATGTTTTGTAGTAATAATCAAAATCTACAAAGTAACTAGCAACTAACGTTGGCATACAATTGTAGTGGAGTAAAAGTACAATAGTTTCCTCTGAGATGGAGTGGGATAGAAGTAAAGGTATTGAATTGTAAATACTGAAAGTGAAACCCCCTGGACCATGTATTATTGAAATAACCATAGTGTGCTCAATTTTCAAACGGGTTGGTTTGTTGTAAACACCAAATATGTAGTTATGATACTGCATGCTTAAGCTTATACTCATGGATTTTATATGAAAATAACATTAAGCATGCAGTATCATAACTACATATTTGGTGTTTACAACACACCAAACCGTTTGAAAATCGGATGACAATTGAGCACGCTATGGTTATTTCAATAATACATGGCCATTAGACATAATGTTATGAATGACTGTTGCAAGATGGCCGCCATGTGGCAACGTCGTTCTCCATTGACCAGCAGCGCGGGCGAGTCATCTAGCCCAGTGGTTCTCAAACTTTTTCGTGCCAAGGACCCCCAAATAGACACTTATTAGCCCGCGGACCCCCATTTGAAAAGATATGCCAGGGACCCTCATAAGAGAAGATTTGTACGGCTCTCTAGCAGTGATTCTCAACCATTTTAATTTCAAGGACCCTCAGTTTGACATGCATTAGGGCTACGGACCCCCATTGAATGGCATGTATGTCTCTGGGACCCCAATTTATATTGTAAAATCAATGTTAATTTAACTCTTCAGAGTGTACAAATGGAACCAAATGGACCCGTTAGGGTCCATTTGGTTCCATTTGTACACTCTCAGAGTTACAGACCCACAAGGGTCCATTTGGTCCCTGTCCATCATTTAGCTGGGGACCCCCTGGAACCCCCTTAAGTACCCCTGGGGGTCCTCGGACCCCACTTTGAGAACCAATGATCTAGCCTTTATATATATCTATGTAATAACCGATCTACTTTTTCCACCACTGTGTAAAAAAAAAAAAACAAGCTTCATCGTTGTTGTTGTTTGGTCCAGAGGAAACGTGAAATAATTACACATGGCTGCTCTATTTGTTTTCTTTTTTTCTTTCTGTGACCACACCACCAGAAAGCCAAATGCTCTTCAAGTCCTCACTGGTGCTTCAGAACAAGGCCCTGGCTGAGAACGTCACCACGCTGAAGACCAACAACCGGCTGCTGCAGGTCCAAAATGTGTCCCTGCTCAAAGAGCTACAGGCTCTCAAATTTGACCTGGCCACCAGCAGAGGCAACGAGAGACGCCTGGTTAGTGTTATTATCACAAATAATAATACGTCATGTAGTCCTTTTTCATGCCGTGACCCTTACAAGCACTTGGAATTGTCGGCATTACATTTAGTTTGGCAAACAATTTTGCTTTAAAAAGGTCTTAAAAGTCCTTAAATTGTAACTTTATAAATGTGCAGATTACCCTGTGATACACTTATACTGTATGTGGGTTTGTTTGTTTACTGTTTATCATTTGGGGACCAGATCTACCATCTCGCAACGGCCACGTGAGCATGTAGATTGGTATTTTCGGTGACGATATTGGGGGGGGGGGGCACCCCACGACTGAAACATTTTGTATGATGGTGGCGGGGGGGGCACCTCACGACTGAAACATTTTGTATGACCAAGTCCTAAATGCGAAAAAATATTTTGTTCCAGGGACTCCCAGAAGCAAAGATTTGAGTTAAAAGTGTATATATTAAAAGATTTGCACTCATTTTCACGTCGTCGTCCCTCAAAAATAGCAGATCTACGAGCTCATAGCGCAGCACTCTGTGCCGCGCTATGAGCTTGTAGATCTGCTATTTTTGAATAGTCAAAGAAATAAAAAATGACACCGTATGCGTACCTGGATTGAATGGGTTAAACCCTATACATTTTGCTTTCATATGGCATAGGCCAGGGGTCTTCAACGTTTTCAAGCCGCGACCCCCCCCCAAAATTATCATAACTGGGGGGGACCCCCCAAAAATAATCATATTTGAACTGGGGACCTCCCAAAATAATCATGGCATTACATATAGTTTGACTCTGTTCCACAGATAAATATTGTGAAAATAGCTGATGTTGCGAGGCGTTGTGTGCTTGTAGATCTGCTATTTTCCCAAATTTTGCCTCTGTCTTATATTATTTGACAATTAGGCCAATGTTTGACCAGTTTTTATAGTATAGTTTGTCGATTACTTTTGATGCAGTAATGGTATTTTTCTTTTCTATATTTTTTTCTATTATTTTTTTGTCTTAAAAGTCCTTAAATGTCACTTCACTGTCATCTGGGAGTGGGGACCCCCTCAAAATCATGTGGGGACCCCCCTGGGGTTCCCGACCCACAGGTTGAGAACCACTGGCATAGGCACACCATGTTGAACCAAAGGGAAGAGTTGTTTTCAATTCAAGTGTCACTTGTATTTGACATGATGATTTTTTTTTCTACAGTTGGTCATCCTTAACGATCTGAAAACCCACGCGGCCAAGACAACTGTCCTGTCCTCAGATCTCCAAGCCCACGTGGACATGATGATTGGCCGGGTCTCTCCTGATGCTGTAAGGGCATTCCTCTCAGACTGCAAATGAATGATTCTAGTGTAAAGGGATAGTTCACCCCTAAAATGCCCCAAAATGCTTTTCTTTTTTCTCCTATCGATTAGTCACCCCATGGAGACTTGAATTCATGGATTTTTGTTTTTGTCGCATTCCTAAGCCAATTTGATGACCAGCGGACAAAGTTTTCAGGCTGTGACCCCCCCAAAATGATCATATTTTAACTGGGGATCCCCTCCCTGACAAAAGATTGTGAAAATAGCCAAACTACAAGCTCACAACGCCTCGCACTGAGACGCGTTGTGAGCTTGTTGGTTGGTTTACTGTCGAGTGAGAAAACAATGTTGCCCATTAAGCTAATCATCTGGGGACCCCCAATACAATTTGGACCCCCCAGTTTGGGTACTACTGATCTACAAAATCCATAACCCGTCGCGAGCTTGTAGAATGGCTGTTTCAGCTTTTTTATTTTTTAGCCTTTTTGCAATGGGGGTCCTGCAGTCAGAGGCCATGGCTATTTGGGGGTCCTTGGCATGGAAAAGCTCTAGATATAGTGTCTAAATCAGGGGTCTTCAACAGGGGGTCCGGGACCCCTAGGGGGTCCTCAGAGTTACTACAGGGGGTCCGCCAAATTTTTGTGTGATATGATTATTATTTTTTTACCTTAACCACTTGAACCCTAGCATCTCTTTTCTAAGGTGAACTTTACCAAAAAATAGCAGATCTACAAGCTCACAACGCCTCGCAGCGCGAGGCGTTGTGAGCTTGTAGATCTGCAATTTTTTGGCAAAGAGGTGTTTGGTGTAGAGGTAAAAAAAAGAGCAGACCAAGTAAACAACGTTCTTTTTTTTACATTCTTTTGCCTAATAAAAATTTCAATCAACCAACATTTTTTTTTATCTGAAACACAATTTTATACAATATAGAGGGGATCCCTGCTTCATCTCTCTCTCAGCTAGGGGGTCCTTGGCCTGAAAACGTTGAAGACCCCTGGTCTAAATCTTCACTGTGTGTGTGTGTGTGTGTGTGTGTGTGTGTGTGTGTGTGTGTGTGTGTGTGTGTGTGTGTGTGTGTGTGTGTGTGTGTGTGTGTGTGTGTGTGTGTGTGTGTGTGTGTGTGTGTGTGTGTGTGTGTGTGTGTGTGTGTGTGTGTGTGTGTGTGAGAGATTTGGGGGGAGGAGGCTTCAGAATATACGCCTGATGTGTTTGTGATTTCTCAGGACCCTCCCGAACGATCTGATGGCTGCAGCAGGCAACCTGTTGACACCACCAGTGATGACGACGTTCACATGGAGAGGTGAGAACATTTAGTAAGCAGTGGTGGTACAAGTATTCACATGTTTTACTTAAGTACTTAATGTTACAAGTAAATGTCCGGAATTCAAAATGTACTTGAGCAAAAGTATTGGTATCAAAATGTACTTAAAGTATCAAAAGTAGAAAGTACTCATTATGCTGAATGTCCCATTTCACAAGGTTTTCAAATATATAAAAATCTTTTGAAAATGGCACATCTACAAGCTCACAATCCGTCGCATCGCAACTTATTGTGAGCTTATGCTTTTTTCAAATGGCCGAAATGTATAGGGCTGAAGTGGTTTTGTAATGATAATCAAAATCTACAAAGTATAGGGCTGAACTGGTTTTGTAATAATAATCAAAATCTACAACGTATAGGGCTGAAGTGGGTTTGTAATAATAATCAAAATCTACAAAGTAACTAAAGTTTTCAAGTAATTGTAGTGGTGTAAACGTACAATATTTGACATAGTGGAGTTGAAGTAAAAGTTCTGAAAATTGGAAATACTCAAACAAAATACCTCAAAATTGTACCTAAAGGGCACGACTACTTTGGTAGAGGTTTGGGTTGTGTAGTTATCTTGCCATGACATAACTCCAAAGGTGGACAAGAAATCAAAAATAATTGCTCAATTTATTAGTAATTGATCATTCAAAATATGCTCCTCATTGACTTGCATTGTATGCTGAAACAGCTCTAAAAAAAAAATGTCAACTTCCTTAAGTTAATTTTGTTTAAAAAAAACAAAACAGTACTGGCTTTGGTGATGTTCTATATCGTCTGAATCGACTTTGTTCGCTTTCGTTTATGTGCTAAGAGTGACTTTGAGAGCCGTTTTACCATACAATGTAAGTCAATGAGGAGCATATTTCCAATGATCAATTTCTAATCAATGGAGCAATTATTTTTTATTTCTTGTCCACCTTTTTAGAGTTACATCATGGCAAGGTAACTACACAACCCAAACCTCTACTAAATTGGTCTTGCCCTTTAAGTACAGTACTTCAGTACATGTAACTGTACAGTTACCTTACACCACTGGCATTCAGAAATGCTCTCATTTTAGGGCCTTCTGGTTTTGACATCTTTAGAGTGGTCAGAATATGAACTCATTTACTAATCTCTCGAGACAGATTCTGTCAGCACTGACCCCCTCTCTCTCTCCCTCACTCAGTGGTCAACACCCAGCTCAGTTGCCTCCTAAGCCAGGTCTCCCAACGAGTGACCTGCAGCAAGCCAGGACAGAGAACACCTCCACCAAGTCCAGTGATTTCCACGGTGGGTCCACCATCACTACTGGTACTAGTGAGAGTATTAACTGAATGCAATTTACATTGGTGCTTGAAATTTTGGGAACCGGCGTTTGTACTTTCTATATTTCTACATAAATATGACTTAAAGCGTCATCAGATTTTCACATAAGTCCTTAACCCTTTAAAACCGGGAACGCATCTGTGTGTCATTTTAAGATTTCTTTGGCTATATAAAAATAGCAGATATACAAGCTCATAGGGTGCCGCGCTATGAGCTTGTATATCTGCTATTTTTTGGGGGGAAATCGTGAAAATGTGTGCAAATCTTTAGTTCGAATATATATACTTTTTTTAAACGAAAGTTTTTAACTCAAATATTTGCTTCTGGGGATTTCACAAATGTCTTCTATTTTTTATTTTACTTTTGTTGCTATATTATCAATGGTTTTCAAACTTTTTTCATGTCAAGGACCCCCAAAATAATATGTATTTGTCCGAACCCCCTCTCATCTAAAACATATTTTGTTCCAATGAAACTTTCAACATGGTTGAAAGTGAAACATCCCTTTAATGTGTTTATGCAGGTTTTAATTGAATGTTTTATTTTCACAGAGGGCAGAAGGGACTTGGTTAGTAAGCCTTTGGGTGTTGAGGTGCAGGCTGACTTGGGTAGTGAGCCTTTGGGTGTGGAGGTGCAGGCTGACTTGGGTAGTGAGCCTTTGGGTGTGGAGGTGCAGGCTGACTTGGGTAGTGAGCCTTTGGGTGTGGAGGTGCAGGCTGACATCCCACGGCGGCCTGACAGGAGGAGAGCACAAGTGTTCCTTCAGCCTGCGCTCGGTAGGAACTCTGCTTTATGTCTTCAGAAGGGTCACAATTATTACATCACATCGTCTAATCGCAAATTATTTGATAATCATAATTATTTCTTAATCGTTTCCATTATGAAAAATACATTTTCAAATATATTTTTTTACACTTTTTGGAAAGCATTTTTTTTGTCAGTCATTTCTTTGCATATTTAAGTTATTTGTCATATTTGCCCTTTGTGATGTTTGATTACAAAGCCAAAAAGAAATGTAATTTGTATTCATTTGTTCCAGTGTTCAATGCCAAAAAAAACGTTAATCGCAATTACTTGTATGACAATTAATCGTCAACTTTAACTTTTGTAATCGTGACAGCCCTACACACCTCCCCAGTTGCCATCACGTGTGAGGAGGAGTCGCCATCACTTGCCCCTGCTCAGGTTATTGACCCTCCTCCAGGTAGCATGGCTGCTGACCATCCAGTTGGCACCGTGCTTCTGAACGCGGAGATGGAGCCGACTGCGTCTGACGGCACAGAGAACATCACCGTAGAAAGCGCCGTCAAGAAGGAAAAGAAAGGCTCTGTGAAAAATAAGGAAAAGACGCAAGTGGGGCAAAAAGCAGTGCCGCTGAAGGCTGGGAAAGAAAACAAAACGTTGACGGATCACGGTGCTGCTGGTGACTGTGGGGCTGTGGAGCGTTCAGAGGCGAGGAGGAGCCCTGAAATGCAGAGTAAGCCCATTAGCACTTTGTTACAGATATGCAACCGTACGGAAGAGGTCCAGCCATCCAGGATGCAGCAAAGTCGCGTCGTCTCTCGCATTCCCAAATTAAGACAGCGCCAGGCTCGTGACCTAAACCCTGAACCAAAGAGCTCCAGAGCCAAAGAAAGTGCACAGAGCCAGATTCCAGAGGACTTTCAGAGGTTCGCCACTCCACAACTCCACTCGGACGACGCCGACAATACGCAGGAACACGAAACGGGTGACGATGATGATAATATGCAAGAACATCACCCATGCCGCGGCCAACAGTTGCACGATGATGCATGCTTGGCATCTGCAGATACCGATGCCACACTCCAGTCATCAGAACCCAGTCACAGCCTTCCTCTCGGTGCCAACAAACCCCGTAAAAGCACCAGAAAGCGAGTCAAGGAGATGATGACGCCTGCAGATCGTCAAGGATCATCTAGCGATGATGATGACACAACCACAGTAAAAGAAAACATCATTGGCCTTTTGAGGGCCAAGAAGTCAAAGAAGAATGATGAAAGTAGTGGAGAATTCAAGTCACACGATGACCGACGTCGTCTCCAGGACTCGTCGATGGATGCCGGCCCCCCTGCTGACCCCGACCTGGACTTTGTGGTCCCTGGCCACGAGCAGCTGATCTCTGGCAGAGAGGCAGTGAGGGCGCTGCCTGTAGTAATTCCGGCTGAAGCATCATCTCCAGGTGCGTCGACATATCGTGTGTCGTCGGGCAGAAACCTCTTAGCTCCATATTCTGACTTCGTTTTTTTTCGTAAATTAACACCCCTACATCATACATGGGCAACTGGCGGCCCGGGGGCCACATGCGGCCCCCCACCTTCACTTAATGCGGCCCCGCAGGTTAATATCGGATTACTGATATATTATTGATCTCAGCTGTTACAATTCCAGACATGCAAACATGACCCGCTTTAATTACTTCAGTCTATATTAGTAGCTTAAAAATGTTATTGTCTTTTTAATGTCCAATGTATTTGTGTTTAACTTCATAAAGTTAACTAGTTTAAATAAATGCATTTGAAATTAAATAAAAATGTAACTTTTCAGGATTCCATTTCAAAAATAGCCAAAAAATATATCAGGATTCCGATTCAAAAATAGCGAAAATAGCAGATCTACAAGCTCAAAACGCGTCGCAGCGCGACACGTTTTGAGCTTGTAGATCTGCTATTTTTGCTACTTTTCTGTGACAAAGAATGGCGGACGAAAAAAAGTTCAAATACGGAGATAAGAGGTGTCTGCCCGACAATATGCAATGTGGCCCCAAAGTTGCATCACCCCTGCCCTACTTGATCATACTACAGCGTCACACACAAGTATCGAAAGTAGCAGATCTGCAAGCTCGAAGCTTGTAGATTTGCTTCATTTGAATTTGAATCCTGAAAAGTAACAGTTTTGGACATATGAGGTTTCCACCCAATGGCGTCGATATATATATATAGTCTGCTATATTTGTGTCTTATATTTTATTTAAAAACAATATTTCTGTGTCACGGTAGAACTGACCGCTACGGCCACAGATCATGGAGGTGCTGTTGGACATTCAAGAAGAAACAGACCGAGATGCAGAGAGACATTTGTTGTCTTAGGTAAACATAATGAGCCATTTCAATCTATTATGACAGCCCTGTTTTGGTTATACGGTACCTTTAGTAACTATATGATGATGCGTGAAGATTTTTATTTTTACTGTTCTTGTATGCAAAGATATGTATTCTCATTTCATCCTGTGTGTCATGGCAGAGAGAATGTCCACGTCACAAACCAGCACCAACACAGCTACAGATGATGGAGGCTTGAGAGAAGGACCTGCTGGAGGAGAAGTCCACGTTCCTTCCAGAAGAAGCGGCAGAGCGAGATGCAGAGAGACATTTGTTGTCCCAGAGAACAATGAAAGTTCAGCCAGTGAAACCTATGAAGACCCTGTAATTGCAGCTGAAGCATCTCAAGGTATGATGATGATGCACACGTGTGTGTGTGTGTGTGTGTGTGTGTGTGTGGTGAGGAAACAATTGGCATAATGACTGAATTGGAGAGAGAAATGGCTAAAACATTTTTAAAGGTTATTGGTTATAGTTGTGGTTTATAATTATTGTATGTAAAAACAATATTTCATCCTTTGTGTCATGGCAGAACTGACCGACACCACCACGGCCTCAGATAATCGCGGCGCTGTTGGACATTCAAGAAGAAACGGACCAAGATGCAGAGACACATTTGTTGTCTTAGGTAAACGTAATAAGCTATTTCAATCAATTATGAGCCCTGTTTTAACCAAGCACAAGAATGCTTGGTTATACTGTACCTTTAGTAACTATTTAATGATATGGCATGTTGTTGTTTTTTTACTGTTCTTGTATGCAACGAAAATTATTGATTCTCATTTCATCCCGTGTGTTTGTGTGTGTGTGTGATGGCAGAGAGAATGTCGACGCCACAAGCCAGCACCAACACAGCCACAGATGATGGAGGCGTGAGAGAAGGACCTACAGGAGAGACATTTGTTGTTCCAGAGAACAACAAATTCTCTTTGTTGTTCTCTGGAAGTTCAGCCAATGAAACCGTGGATGAAGACCTCATTTTTATTTCAGCTGAATCATCTGAATCATCAGGTGTGATATGATGCATGCTGCTTCACTTACCAATATTCATTTTATAATCTCTGACAGGCCAGGAAGCGGATAGTATGTTTTTGCCTGTCTTTGTGTCGCATTGCAGCTGATAATATACGATGCGAGAGTGCAGTCTAGCCAACACCAACTCGGGACTCCTGAATCACTGCCCTCCACACTCTCCTATCTAGCATCTACAGAGTTGTTGGCTAACTGTTGCGCCGCAGTGCATCTTCAGCCTGATCTCACAGAATTTAGTATACATTGCACGGATCCAGTGCACGTCATTCCATGCATAGTCGCTTAGAATACCCAAAAATCTGTGCATATGTACGGCGAGCAGTCCCCACAAAACAAAAAATCGCGATTCTGTGCCTATCGGTACGTAACTCAAACGGCGCTGAGAAGGCGCAAGGGAACGTCGCAACGTTCGGGACGGCAACTCCTGAGCTTATTCTTCAAAATTTGAAAAGAGCTTTTGCTTGTGAGCTTGTTTTTCAAAATGTTTGCCTCTTTTATTATTTGGCCAATGTTTGACCAGTTTTTATAGTGTAGTTTGTTGATTACGTTTGATGCAGTAATGTTAGTTTTTAAAAAAGCTCAAATTGTCACTTCACTCTCATCTGGGGAAAAAACAATAATTCTCATTTCATCCTGTGTGTCATGGCAGAGAGAATGTCCACATCACAAGCCAGCACCAACACAGCCACAGATGATGGAGGCGTGAGAAAAGGACCTACAGGAGAGAACAACAATGCAAGTTCAGCCTGTGAAGCCGTGGATGAAACCCTAATTGTTATTTCAGCTGAATCATCTCCAGGTGTGACATGACGCATGCTTCACTTCCCAATATTCATTTTAGAATCTGATAGGCCAGGAAGCAGATAGTATGTTTTCGCCTGTCTGTGTGTCATATTGCAGCTGATAATATACGATGCGAGAGTACAGTCTAGCCAACACCAACTCGGGATTCCTGAATCGCTGCCCTCCAGACTCTCCTATCTAACATCAGGGTCTTGAGCTCTACAGTGTTTTTAGCTAAGCTTTTGCGCCACAGTGCATCTTCGTAGGTGGTGTGCTTCTTGCCTTTCCTGGCTGTGTCCTGGGGTGGCTCTCACAGTGTCAGTTTGCTTGCCACTAGTTCCGGGTGCCTGACGCAGTGCCCAGCCAGCCTCATCCTTGTCTCTTTGACTTTGTGACCCGTGGCAGATCCCCATAGAGCAGTGGTTCTCAACCTTTTCAGGCCGCGACCCGAATGTAAAATTGTGCTAAATAAAAAGGTAAAACCATTTTTTGGGTGGGTTTCTTTTAGGTATTAAAAAGGCTTTGTCAGGGTCCCCAGATGACACAGACAATCCACAGGTTGAGAACCACTGCCGTAGAGGACCACATTTCTGATGTGCTCAGTCCATGTGACACCTACTGCCATTCGTAGCATTCTTGTGTAGACTCTATCCAGGGCCCTTTCCAGTTGATGATAGAGAGTTTGTTGTTGTGGTTAATATTATTGTTGTACTATATGTAGAAAACTTTTAACAATAATTCTCATTTGATCCTGTGTGTCATGGCAGAGAAAATGTCAACATCACAAACCAGCACCAACACAGCCACAGATGATGGCGGCGTGAGAGAAGGACCTGCAGGAGAAGTCCACGTTCCTTCTAGGTGCAGAGTGACATTTGTTGTCCCACAGAACAACAATGAAAGTCGTCCAGCCAGTGAAACCTATGAAGACCCTGTTCCTGTTCCAGCTGAAGCATCTCCAGGTGTGATATGTTAGAGCATTGGTTCTCAAGGGGGGGGGGGTGTACCCGGGGAGGCATTGTGAGCTTGTAGATAGACTATTTTTATGGCTAAAGTTCTCAGAATAGGGATTCTAGGGTTCAAGTGGCTAATGTAAAAAAAATCCTGAATGTCTCCTGAATGTTTCATTCTTTCACCAAATCAATTCTTTCACCAAATCAAGTGCAAATTATCTTAAGTCATGTGACAAATGTCTTTCAAACAGGTTTTTGATATTCCATCCTGTTTGTAACATTCTTGGAACACTTGTCCTAGTCTTTCTTTAGCCACATTTGTGTTTCATATGATGACAGTTGGCAAGATTGCTTATGTGAATTACATTTTGCTTTCCTACAACAGAGAGGGTGCCAACGGCGAGTGAGGAGGATATCAGTGTGGCCGGCGCCACGAGGCAACGCAGGAGACAACATGCCGCCGTTAATTATAAGGACCCGCCGATCAATTGGTACGTGTTTTTTTTTTTTTTTTATGTGATCAAAAAGGAACGTTCCATTATTGGTATCCCCCCCCCCCTGACTCTAACGAGATTGTCACAGAGCAACTTGCCATACTGCAGTGCAATGTGAATTACATTTTCACTGCTCAGGTTTTTAACCCATTCAATCCGGGAAAGCATCCGTGTTTTTTGATTGAATATTTTATTAGGCAAAAAAATGTAAAACAGCACGGTTACATTTAGAATAGTTTGTCTAAAAGGTCCGTCCATAAAAGTCCTTGCGGTCTTGTTTCCAACGAGGTCCTTGGTATTCAAATTCATAGACATGTATAGAGGCACCACAGTTCAAATATCATACAAGAAAACGGAAAAGGATAACACTATGTACAATAAAAAAAAGGGGGATAAAATAAAAAGCTTTATGTACAAGAACAGGGGGGAGGGGGGTCGTCTAACGAGAAAATAGTACTACCTCCTTTTTTGGCCTCCTGAAAGGTGAATTTTCAGGGCTGTTTTTAAAAGAGCCCAGCGAACTGCACTTTTTGAGGGAAGGGGTTAGGCTATTCCAAAACTGGGTGGCAGTGTCATTTTAGATTATAGCAACATAAGTTTTCCAAAAAACGTAAGATTTAGAACAGTGGTTCTCAAAAATAGCAGGCATACAAGCTCGCTGCGAGCTTGTGCATCTGCTATTGTTTTGAAAAATCCCAAGTGTTTGAAAAAAAATGTATTTTTTAACACATCTCTTCTGGGGGGTCCCTTGCACAAAACATTTTTACATATGGGGAGGGGGTCCGCAGCCAAATACATATCAATTTGGGGGTCCTTGGCACGTAAAAGGTTGAGAACTACTGATTTTAGAAGGCATTTGTAGAATCGACCTCGGGTTTTAATGAGTTGAAAGCCCTGAGGAGCACTTTTAGTTTTAGCTTCGTACTACCAAGGTGTATCCCCTCAGTTTTGTTGTCCTTTTATATTTTCTCATTTGCTTGTTTGACTGGAAATATATAATGCACAAGAGTCCTAAATTGTGATTTTTCTCTTTTTGATTAGCAAATTGAGGCGTGGAGACAAAGGGACCGATTCGCAGTTCCTGAGTTCTCCGGTATTCAAAACCAAAACCAGGAAGAAGAAGGAGAAACCAAAGAAGTCTTCACATACTTAATAACTTGTCTTTTGTTGATGGCCAGGTACGTATGGCCTACTAAAACACTAAGTAAACTTTAAACATCCAGGGACCCTGGACAGTAGTTCTGCCATCAGGCCAGGGTCCCCGGATGTTTAGAATTTTAGAACCTACCTGAGATGTTTAATAGCAAAGTCACAGTTTATGCTTTCAAGTCTCCTTTGAAAGCTTTTAGACTTTTCTACAAAATCAGTTGTTACTGCCATTTTATTGGGCCTACATTTTAGGCACTTCTCATTCTGATTGTTTTAGTGCACTGGTTCTCAGAAATGCATTTGATTTGTGTTTGAATATTGTCAATGTTTTATTAAAGGACTTTTGTTTATTATCACCGCCTCATATACTATATATGTGTGTTTGACTGCCATCCAATCTCAAAGTATACTTATTTCCAATTTTCAGTACTTTTACTTCTACTCCACTACATCTCAGAGGCATCTATATCTCCATCCATCCTCGCTTTCTTTATGTTATGAATTACTTAAAGCTTTGGGGATCTTCCTGTCACAAGGTGCACAGACAGCTCTCTTACAATAAAATGGGTTTGCTCTTGCCAGACCCTGCAGGGGCTGACTGTGGTTGGACACCCAACTCCCTTTTAGGCCAACACTTCCATCTAGTGGTGACTCAGCGTTCTGGAAGCCTTATTTCGCTGCCAGCATGCATTTCAGATGTCTACAAAAATAGGACAGCATGGCACAACAAACATGATATTTCTGCCTACACATTATCTACATGTATTCATGAAATACATTTGCAAGACAAAAAAACAACATAACCATGATTTTATAGTTTAGGCTAAACTGTAAAGGCCAATGTAGCTAATACTACACCCTGCCAATAACTTTTTTTTTTCAACCAGGCTGCAGGCAGAACACATTAATCTCAGAAGTTTGAGTACAAAGTACAATAGTGGCCTCTGAGATGTAGCAGCCAAGTAATTAAGTAAAAGTACCTCAAATGGTACTTTACTTAAAGGTAGGATAAGTGATTTACTTTGGTTAAAATAAGTGTAATGATCAATAAAGGTCTATCTAATCATGATTCATGATCAATGATCAATAAAGGTCTATCTAATCATGATCAATAAAGGTCTATCTAATCAATCACCAGACAATGGAGGGCCGTCAGCTTGGCCAAACGACCGGTTTGAAAGCAGGCTTGAAAGGACAATGTGTCTGACCCCTCACCCGCTCGCTCTCACTCATCTCTGACCCCTCACCCACTCTAACTCACTCATCTCTGACCCCTCACCCGCTCTAACTCACTCATCTCATCTCACAACTACAAACAACTGTTGTTCCAAGAACAAAAGTGACCATACTAGTCCAAACTCCAGGGATCCTGGCCTGATTGCAGAACTAGTAGTTTTGCCATCACTGGCCTGATGTTTAGAACTTTAGAACCTACCTGAGATGTTTAATATCAAAGTCATAGTTTATACCTGAGATGTTTAATAGCAAAGTCATATTTTATGCTTTCAAGGCTTCTTTGGAAGCTTTTAGACTTCCTTTTCTACTAAATCCGTTGTTACTGACATTTTATGGGGCCTATATTTTAGCCGCCTCTCATTCTGGTTGTTTTAGTGCACTGGTTCTCACAAAAAATGCGGTATTCTGGGTCCTTGAGTGGTAACCAAATGTTTCACTCTGGTTTAAACAAGCCCCAAAAAACAACTCCACTTTAGAAACAAGCCCAAAAAAACGCAACCAGTGACTACCAATCTTTACAAGCCACTTAACAGAAAAAAAGTTGCTTATAATAAGCACACGTGGCAGCACTGTAAATGACTGATCGAGAATGAAGAATTGCAAAGGTTGTATTTGTCTCTCACTACAGAATACAAGCAGCCAAATGCTGGTACAGGTTGTCCACCAGACTGCACAACAACAACAGCAGCACAAAGATAATACTGGATTTCAAAGAACCACCTGAAAAGAAAAACAAGACAAGATAAACATATAAATGAGGCAAAAAAATAGGCTTCAGCAAAGACCCCCCATACAAAGGAATGCAGCAAATAACCTCCTAAGCAGCAGTGGGGGATGTGCAGGGTGGGGTGTGGGGTGGGGGTATCAGTGCTGACAACAGTGTTGCCATGACCACAGCTTTTCTGTGAAATGAATGGCATTTACTGTGATCACTTAAACATTGTGTAAAAAACAACAACACAACTACACTTTTAATAGACTTTCTGCACAATCTTGATGAATTCAATTCATGTATGTATGTATGTATGTATGTATGTATGTATGTAGCCTACAGTGGTGTAAAGTAACTAAGTACATGTACAATTTGAGTTTTTTTCCCCCTTTCTAAGTATTTACAATGTTCAGTACTTTTACTTCTACCCCATTACATCTCAGAGGAAAATATTGTACTTGTACTCCATTACTATGAGTTGCTGGCTATTTTGTAGATTTAGACTATTACAAAACAGACATTAACCATTTCGGCCCTAGAGTTTGTAGATCTGCCCCACACACGCAGTCCCTCCTCGCCGCTAGTGGCAGCAGAGTAGCACCCTGCACCCTCTCACCAGTGTTGCCATGTCGGCTTATTATAAGCGATGATGTGCTTCTTTTTCTGTAAAGTTGCTTGTAAATATTGGTAGTTTTAAGCTTGTTTCTAAAGTGTACTTTGCTTTTTGGGGCTTGTTTCTAAAGTTGTAGTTGCTTATTTCTGAAAAGTAGTTGCTTATTTGGGCTTGTTTCTAAAGTGTACTGTAGTTGCTTATTAGGGCTTGTTTCTAAAGTGTAGTTGCTTATTTGGGCTTGTTTCTAAAGTATACTGTAGTTGCTTATTAGGGCTTGTTTCATCTAAAGTGTAGTTGCTTGTTTGGGCTCCTAATGTAATTTAAACCAGTGGTTTTCCAGGACCCCCAATTTAATGTCTGCAGACCCACCATCTGAAAATATTTTATACCAGGGACCCCCATACAAGATTTATGTTATTATTTTTTTAATACACATTTTCTTGAAAATATCAGATCTACAAGCTCACAACGCGTCGCACCCGTGAGCTTGTAGATCTGCTATTTTCAAATAGCCAATGTGAAGTGCTCATGTGTGGCCCACTTGCTTCTTTTGGACTTGTTTTCCTAGACCTGGCTGCTTATTTCTCTCGCAAAATCTGGCAACAATGGACGCCGGACGCAGACAGAAGCTCCGCTGTTGAGTCATTGATAAAGGCTGACGCGCCTCAAACGTTGTGTTAAACTCTATTCAGGACCTGAGAGAGAAGCAGTTCGTTCCACCGTCGTCTTAAATAAGTCCCCTTTTTAAAAAAAAACTCAAGTAGGAAAACTTATATACCCTACACCTATTCTTTTTGCGGGTCTTTTTTTGTTGTCGACTTGTTTATTTGAGAACATTTGTTCGAGTTTTCTTAACTTCAATTCGCTTTGACGCCAGCGTGAGTCATCCATTTTTTCCTATTCATTCTTCTCAGTAACCACTAACCAGCCAGGAACTATTGACTATGTGTTTTGACATGATCATGGAAAAGAACAACGTGAAACTGAACAGCTGTGTGCGTACTAGCAGAAGAACAAAGTGCGTGTCCGCCGGTTTGAGGATGAGATCCAACGACGAGGAGGCCTCGACCCAGAGGCCGCCGCGTCGCCGGGGCCTGAGAGCCACCGTGCGCAAAGCCCTCCGCTCCTCTAAAGCCACCGTCCGCAAACAACGTCACCAGAAGAGACTGCAGGTCATGTGCCTGGTCGAGGTGGTCGATGCCGGACAGAAAACGACGGAGAACGGCCATGACAACAACGTCGCTTTTACGCGTTTCGAGCACGGCAGCAGTCCGCCGCGAGTGCCGTCGTCCGCCATGATGATGGCGCCCGCCAACACCACGCAGTATCTGATGTCCGACGTGGACGAGGACCAGTTCGACTTCCAGTCCACTACCACCACCACGTCTACGGTGTCCCCTCCAGGTCTTTATGGCGAGGACCTGTCCCCCAGCAGTGTGTATGTGTCGCTGGACAACACGGTTGATTATGAAACATGTCTTGCCTTTCAACAGAGAAGCTTTGAGGCCGAGCTGTGTGCGTACAGCTGCTGCTGAAACCCGACCCCAGCTCAGGCCTGAACCCTGAACCGGTCTCTACGTGGACTAGAGAAACTAGTCTCACCCCCCCCCTCAAACTGGTCTGAAAGAAAGACAAGGTGTGAATATATAACTTGTAAATACTGTTTGATTCAGTGTGACTAGAACTTGTGTTTATATATAACTTGTAAATACTGTTTGATTCAGTGTGAATATAATTTGTAAATATACTGTGTGATTCAGTGTGAATAACTGGTAAATACTGCTTGGGTTATTTTTTTTTGGAAATTACCGTTTGATTATTTTTTAGGTTTATTTTTTTTAATAACATGCGCTATGTTAATGTAAACTATTATATTGTGTATCCCTGGTCGCAAATGCTAAAGGTCATGTTGCATGATTCATGGTTGGGCTTTCTTTGTCTCACAGCAAGCGACGCACCGGCCGCTCCGTCCCACTAGGCGGCGCTGCTCCTGCTCGCAGCCTCGGCCTGCCCAGAGCAAAAGGAGCCACAAAACGCACCGCACCTCTCTCGTCCTGGCGGCCACTTTGTGTACTCCAGGTAAAACAAAAACCCGTTTGGCCAGCGGGCAGATGGGGGCAGGTATCGGTTGGTTGTGTTTTACTACAGTTGTGTAGTAGCCTAGGTGTCAGTTCTGTTCCTGTTGCCACAGTCACTGTTGTCTGAGCCCTTTTCCAGGTTCGACTCTCTAAACAAGGACCTCCCCTCCCCCCCGCGGCCTGGCTGTGGCTGTTCAGGTGCAAAAGGCGGAGAGAGACCATGAGGTCAGTCTTCACTCAGCGTGCTGGTGGAACAAAATGGATGACTGGTATTCAATTCAAAGGAGCTTTTATTGGCATGAGTTTACATTCCCTAAGCAATTTAAGGAAAAAAGGGTGGGATGTATGTACAGATGGAGGGGGTACCGCATTGTTAAACAATTTTTAGTGTATTCTTGCACTAGAAAACAATTTCACCCACTCCTCTTTACACCCGTAAAACTTGAAAATGTGAACTCATTCAGTCAGTTGTCTCTCATTGTAAAATGGTGCATAAATATAGTGCCTTTCTCCAAAGCGCTTTACAATGTACACCAAGGACACATCCAAGGACACATGGCTTGACACGCAGCCAGAAGGAGCAGGGAATCAAACCGAGAACCTCCCCCTTCCCCCCGAGACGACCACTCTACCTCTCGAGCCCCGCTTCGAATGACTCGGTACAATTTTAAATGATTTATGATAAAATCAAACTGCATGTGAGACGTGATATTGTTCCATGAACTGACGTTAGTTATAAGATGATAAAATACATGTGACGGGTAAGCATTTGTTGAATAAAAAGCTCTTTGTTGAATGGAAAAATTGTGTAAGTTGTTCATTATAATCCAGATCATTTGGATACAGCACAAGGGAAATTGAAGGACTTCTTGGAGATGCTAAATTACATGAATTGATTAACTTATAATGGGTTCCTGTCCTGTTTAACCCATTAAGACCTGAAGCCGATTCTACATGTCTCCTAAATCTCAACAGTTTTCTGAAAAACGTATGTTTCTATATCAGTGGTGCTCAATTTTTCCCATGTCAAGGACCCCCAAAATGATATGTATTTGGCCGCGGACCCCCATCAAAATATTCTTGTTCCAGGGACCCCCAGAAGCAAAGATTTGAGTTAAAAATGTTCGCTTTAAAAATATATATATTCAAAGATTTGCACACATTTTCACGATTTTTCAAAAATGTCTGCTATTTTTGAATAGCCCAAAGTGTAAAATAATGCTTTTTAGCTAAAATCAAAAAATGATACAGTTCCAGGTCTTAATGGGTTAATGTGTCAAGATTAATATGTTGTCGGGCAGAAACCTCATATCCATATATTAACTTTATGTTGTTTTGACCTAACTTGATGGCCTGCATCCGCATACTCGCAGAAGTAGCAGATCCACACGTTTTGAGCTTGTAGATCTGCCACTATTTTTGGACATGGTTTCCACCTGACAGACACTTTGTTACTGACCAAAAGCAGCATAATGTTTTTGGGGCTTATTCCACAGATTGTGCTACATACATATAAAGAATAAAATGACAATAATATAAACGGTTCTATCAACCTGATGGCAGGACCATGGTCACTTATTTTTCATTGGAACAGCAAAATATTTAACATTGAGGTAAGGCAGGAATTTCAGTAGTCTGAAATGGACTTGTAGGGCAATATTATGCCAAAAAAATCAGATTTACATGCTCAGCTGGAAAGAAGGGGAGACCACCCCTGTTACTGAACAAACATTAGGCTATACTATAGTGTTGGCCTCGGATCACGACTATATATGTATTTTATAGAGCCTGACTTTTGCTTTGTATCTGAGCAAAACTGGATGAAATGCCTAATATCTATGATGGTCTTGATCCAAGGCTACTAGGCTATTAGTGTTTTGACCCACCACCCCTTTCCCCAGAACCTTTTTGAATAAGACCGTTTAAGTTATACCACATCTGACTCTGTGTTTCCTATTTTAATGTGAATCTTACCTCCACTACCCCTGGGTTATCAGTGTATATAGACCAGTGGTTCTCAAACATTTTAATTTCAGTTCCATTTGTACACTCTCAGAGTTACAGACCTTTTTAAGTGTCCATTTGGAACTCCCTCAAAGAACCCAGGGGGTCCCTGTACCCCACTTTGCGAACTACTAATATAGACCTAAAGATACATTTTGATTTATATAAAACTGAGAAACGTTCCAAATGATAGTTTGGAACCGAATGGACCCTTACGGGTCTGTAACTCTGAGAGTGGACAAATGGAACCAAATGGACCTTCATGGGTCCAATTGTTTCCATTTGAACCCTCTCAGAGTTATGGGGGTTTGTGGCATACCAAACTGGGTGGGGTCCTTGAAATTAAAAAGTTTGAGAAGCACTGAGCCTTACTGCCCAACAGTACAAAGCCTAATAAGTGCAGTAACTATGTTACTATAGGGTGCGTTGGGAAATTACGCACCGGAGCACACTCGCCTATTAGTTTGTATTGGCCAGTGCGCTCAGTGCTGTATTTTCGAACGCACCCTAAATTACTACGTAATGTGGAGTAAAAGCATAATATTTGCATCTGAGTGGAGTAGTGGAGTAGAAGTAAAAGTACTGGAAATTGGACATTTCTCCAGTAAAGTATAAAAAAATGCCTCAACGTTTTTGCTTAAGTACAGTACTGGAGTAAATGTACTCAGTTACCTTACAGGCTTACACCATTGCAAAAATGTAGTTACTGGACTTTTTTTTATTTACCTCACTCCACACTAGTAGGTGGCGGCAGAGCTCCGTAAAGACGTCGCCAAGGGAAGCAGGTAAAGTCTCAATCCCATAGTCTGGAAGGCTGACCACACTGTTTGGCTATTTGATTGTGAACGTTGTCTGGGATCATTGTTGCCATGTCTGCTTATTATAAGCGACGTTGGTCTTATGTAAGTTTTTTGGGTCTAGTTTCTAAAGTGTACTTGCTTATGTTGTTTAAACGAGTGGGTCTAAAACTTTTTCAAGGCCCTCAAAATTAATATGTATTTGTCTGCAGACCCGCATCTGAGAATATTTTATACCAGGAACCCCCATACAAGAAATGTTTTTTAAAAAATCAAAAAAATCTACAAGAGCTTGTAGATTGGCTATTTTCAAATAGCCAATGTATAATGTTTAACATGGGCAGGGCTGCCAACACCAGTGTTTTGGTGAATATTGTGAGTTTGATACTTTTATCAGGCTTGCTTTACTAGCATTGGAAAAGGATGGGTACATTTCACCCATTAAAACGCTAAAAGTAGGCCTACAGAAATCGATTTGATGACTGAAGCAATGTAAGACCCATCTTTAATAATAACCACTGACCACACCCCGCCAGGAGTGTTGGCAGCCCTGAACATGGGGCGAAGAAGGGCTCGCTTTTTTTTTTTGTCTTCATAGACCTGGTTGTCTTGTTTCCATCGCGAAACCTGGCAACACTGGTGGTTGTCCCTCCCCCTCCGTCCGGACCATGGGTTCGACACTATGACAACAACAGGTGGCTAGGCTAACAGGCTAACTGTCTCCCTGTAGTGTTTAAAGTACATCGTTTACAATGCATCGCAGTGAGCCTCCTGCTCCACCGCAGACCTTCGTGTGTCAGCTGTGTCAGTTAGCCTCCCCGTTCACTCACTACGGACAGAAACCTCCCAACACCAGAGCCATAGTGTAAGTGTGTCAACTAACAGAGAGGAATGACTGCTAGGTGTTGCAAAATGCTAGCACTGAAAACATGACTGTCATATCATGACAGTCATGGCACAACTTGTTCCTGGTTTTGGAAATCTCTCCATTTACAACCCGTACATCTACATAAACATTCAGATTTCAAATATGAAGTGCTGACCCCACTGCCACGGATGTAACAAGTTAAAACGCCTGGGTCTAAGTACCCATATCTTCTGTTTTGTTCAATAAAAAGCATTTTAATCCGATCCGTGGCCATTTTCCCAAAAATGTCCTTGGTTTCAACTACGCGACCCTATCGGTTGGGAGGTATATTGCACTCTGATACGTTATAACTCTATGAGAAAACGGCTGCCGATCGGATTAAAATGCTTTTTATTGAACAATACGGATGATAAGGGTACTTAGACCCAGGCGTTTTAACTTGTTACATCCGTGGCAGTGGGGTCAGCACTTCATATTTGAAATCTGAATGTTTATGTAGATGTACGGGTTGTAAATGGAGAGATTTCCAAAACCAGGAACAAGTTGTGCCATGACTGTCATGATATGACAGTCATGTTTCAGTGCTAGCATTTAATATGAAAACTTGAGTTACTAGTTACTTTGTGGATTTGGATTATTATTACAAAACATACATTAACCACTTAAGCCCTATATACATGTTTGGCCGATCACAGAGCTTGTAGATCTGCTATTTTCAATAGATCTTTATACATTTGAAACTCAAATGGGACATTCTGCTAAAAGAGTACTTTCTACTTTTGGTACTTTAAGTACATTTAGATACCAATGCTTTTGTACTTTTACTCAAGCTCAAGCTAGTAACTCTGAGGACCCCCTAGGGGTCCCGGACCCCCTGGTGTAGAGTATATAAATATCTGTTCACTTAAATTATTGTATGTATTCTATTTATGTATGTGCATTTACTTAATATAATCATGTTCGTGTGCACTGCACATTATACAGCCTCTTACCAGAGGCATTGTGGCTCCATCTTTTACAGACTGAGCATTTTGTGTGTGTGTGTGTGTGTGTGTGTGTGTGTGTGTGTGTGTGCATGTGCGTGGGTGTGTGTTTGTGCGTGTACGGTGTTCATGAATTGTCTAACCCTGTTATATTTGATTTCCTGTAGTTGTAATGTAATTTGAGGACTCAAATAGTGTGTGTGTGTGTGTGTGTGTGTGTGTGTGTGTGTGTGTGTGTGTGTGTGTGTGTGTGTGTGTTAGGTGTTCATGAATTGTCTAACCCCGTTTGATTTGATTGCCTGCAGTTAATATAATTTTTGGACTCAAATAAAACACTCACTGTGTGTGTGTGTGTGTGTGTGTGTGTGTGTGTGTGTGTGTGTGTGTGTGTGTGTGTGTGTGTGTGTGTGTGTGTGTGTGTGTGTGTGTGTGTGTGTGTGTGTGTGTGTGTGTGTGTGTGTCCACCAGGCTGCTGGAAGAGTGTTTTGTAACCAAGGATCCTTTCAGTCCAGACAAGGAGAAGTTTCTGGTTCTGGGCTCGAGCTGCAGTTTATGCAACATCCCTGTGTGTGTTGGAGCGGTGAGGTGGATTTGTTTTTTATACCCGTCACTTAACCCATTAAGACCGGGAACGCATCTGTGTCTTTTTAGAGTTTTAACCACTTTAACCATTATTTTATACTTTGGCTATTCAAAAACAGCAGATCTACAAGCTCTAGATCTGATATTTTTTGACATCTTTTAATTTTTTTACTCAAATCTTTTCTTCTGGGGGTCACTGGAACTGGAACATTTGAGATGGGGGTCCGCAGCCAAATACATATCATTTTTGGTGTCCTTGACTTGAAAAAGTTTGAGAACTACTGATATTATAGCAACATAAGTGTTTCAGAAAACAGTTAGGATTTAGAATACATTTATAGAATCCCATAGAACAGGGGTCTTCAACGTTTTCAGCCCAAGGACCCCCTAGCTGAGAAAGAGATATAGCTGGGACCCCCTCTATATTGTGTACAATTGTGTTTCAGATTAAACTCGTTTTTTTTGTGTTCTTTTTTCCCTCTACGCCTATACCTCTTTGCCAAAAATAGCCGATCTACAAGCTCACAATCAACGCCTCGCGCTGCGAGGCGTTGATTGGCTATTTTTGGCTATATATATATATATACTGTATATGAAGTTAAACAACTAAATTCTATCCAAACGCTATCTTAAAATCTGTGCCTCAAAAAAATAAGTTTGAGAGCGTTTTAAAACCGAAAGTAAAAAGTTCACACGGACGCGCACGGACGCGCACATGCGTGCGTTAATTTACTACGTCCCGGATACCCGGATGTCAAAACATAAACAGTAGGGAAAATACGGATTTCAGAAAGAGGACTGTGTTTCAATGCAGGAAAACACCCCAGCATCATTATATAGTGGCTGATAGAGGGGAAAAAATGCAAAATTAATCCCTTTAAAGAATGTGAGTACTTTTTCCACCATTGATGAAACACCCATCATGATAGTTAGTTGTAGTTGTTCACACAGTAGGATTCGTAGGAAGTATGTTGTCATTCTACTCCTGGGGCTGATGACATCATTCTAGATTAGATAAGGTGTGTGTGTGTGTGTGTGTGTGTGTGTGTGTGTGTGTGTGTGTGTGTGTGTGTGTGTGTGTGTGTGTGTGTGTGTGTGTGTGTGTGTGTGTGTGTGTGTGTGTGTGTGTGTGTGTGAGACTGAGTGCGTGACTGCTTGCATGTGTCTATTCTAAGATGCTGAGTCAACATCTTTTTTCCAAGAAATGCACAGTCTCCTGTATTGAGACATTGTAAAGGAGTGTGACTGTGATCATTTTAAAATGATTTTTAATCTTACCTTGAATCTGAAGTTGCACGTTGAAGTTAGACGACCGCCCGACCGACAGTACACCTACGACCGCCCGTCGCGCATGTGCGGGACTCTCAATTGTATTTTAGGATTCTGTTTAATTTCTTCTTCTTTTTTGTGACACTCGGGTGGCGCAGTGGTAAAGTCCCTGCCCACCACCACAGAGGTTGTGGGTTCGAATCCACCGTGGTGCATCCGGCTTTGTCGAGCGTCTATATCAGGGGTTTTCAACCAGTGGTCCGGGGACCACCAGTGGTCCTTGAGGGGGTTCCAAGGGATCCCCAGCCAAATTAATAGTTAGCAACCAAATTGACCCTTATATGTGTGTAACTCTGAGAGTGTACAAATGGAACCAAATGGACCCTAACGGGTCCATTTGGTTCCATTTGTACACTCTCAGAGTTACATGAACACTGATGATGGTAAGACAGTGTAGATTGGGACCCCCAAGAAATCTAAATGGTTGAGTCCCTGGCATACCTTTTCAAATGGGGGTCCCTGCCTCCCTGGGCTAATATGTGTCAATTTGGGGGTCCTTGACGCGAAAAAGGTTGAAAACCACTGGTCTATATGAACACAATCGGCCCGTGTTGGGGGAAGGGAAACCGGGAGGAGGAGGGTGATATTGGTCATTGCACATACTCCTACGGGCTGGGGGGGGGCGGGGGGGAGCGGCACCTGTCAGCGGCGAGTGTTGGGCGGGAGGAGTAGGATGAAGGCTCTATCTATGTCCTCCCGGTGGAGGCTCCTCACTGTCAGTAGGATACGACAGCAGTGACAACACAGACATGTGTGTGGGGAGGAAGCAATTGGCACAACGACTAAATTGGGGAGAAAAAGGGATAAAAAAATAATTTGCTACTCTAAATTTTGAGAATTTAGAGAGAGAAAAAAAATCATTTTTCTCTCCGCCAGGAGAGTTTGTTTTCACTTTCTGAAACTGGGACTAACATTGGTCAAGCCTCACGTGACACGTGACAATACGGTGAAATAGTGTGATCCGATTGGCTAGTGACGTATAGCGGCCTATAAAATACATGTGTCACTTTGAACGAGTCTGTGCCTTGTTCAAAGTGAGGTAAGACAGTTCCAACAATCCTGCATGCAAAGCAGATACTTTAATTAAGCTAAAGCCTCTCTAGATGGGAAGGCCTCGATCCTACAAATGCTTAGTTAACAGCTAAGCGCCCAAGCCAGCGAGCATGATTTCGAGTTGACATGGCTGAGAAATGGACAGATAGGAGGGATAGGACACTTACATAGACAGGACGGATAGGACACTTATACAAACAGGACGGATAGGACACTTATACAGACAGGACGGATAGGACACTTATACAGACAGGACGGATCGGACACTTATACAAACAGGACGGATAGGACACTTATACAGACAGGACGGATAGGACACTTATACAGACAGGACGGATAGGACACTTATACAGACAGGACGGATCGGACACTTATACAGACAGGACGGATAGGACACTTATACAGACAGGACGGATAGGACACTTATACAGACAGGACGGATAGGACACTTATACAGACAGGACGGATCGGACACTTATACAGACAGGACGGATAGGACAGTTAGAACATAAGAATTAGAACATTCCCAACATTCCCAACACAAGTCTTCTGGCGGAGAGTTGTGCTCCGAGGAGCACTTTTTCTAGTTTTGTTTTGTTTTTACTTTTTGAAAATGTTTTGAATTAATAATTTGAAAAAAAAAAAAAAACAGTGTTAAATAAACCCAGTGTTTGGGAACCATAGAGTCTGTAACTACACCTCTCAATAGCAGAGAAATGTAAAATATATTTTAAAACTCTAAACTACACTGTCCCAACACCAAAGACTGCCATATGTGAATTATTTCAGGGTTTGCTTTTTGATGCTTTTTTCACAGAGTAGGTTTACACAATTTTTTTTTTCTTTTCATTTTGTTGGCCTTAAATATTGCTCCCTCTATCTATGCAGAGCTGCAATTTTTGTTTATGATGGTTGTTTACGTCATTGGAAAGCCTTTTCATGGCCATGTTGAGATTATATAGTCATTGAGACCTGAAGCTGATTCTACATGTCTCCTAAATCTCAACAGTATTCTGAAAAACTTATGTTTCTATATTAGTGGTGCTCAATCTCTTTCATGTCAAGGACTAGGGCTGAACGATTTTGGGAAAAAATCGAATTGCGATTTTTCTGACCGATATTGCGATTGCGATTTGATTGCGATTTTTTTTATAAAGAAAAAAAAAAAAAACTTAAACATTTTTTTAAATTCAAGCTTCAGTTTAGTATTCACTGTGTACGTTTAAAAAGTAATTGGAAGTAATGGAACATTACCAAATGGCATACCATTTATTTACTGTTCTAGATTCTAATAAATAAGGATGAGAACTAAAAGATATGAATTGCTTCATTGCTTCCAACATGTATCTTCCAAGTACTTTTTTTCCCATGTATATATTCAAACATTTAGCTGGAATAGAAATAGCTTATTTTTGTAAACAACCCAACATTGAACTTGTGCTTCTCTTCTCAAGAAGAGAAGCTTTTTCTGAAATGAAGTTAAATAAATAAAAATAAAAATAAAATTAAACAAATAATTACCATTTTGTGTAAACAATTCACAGCAGTGAAATAAGTAGGTCTTTCACTTATGGCTCCAGAAGCATATTTACTGATATCCAGTATTTAGCTTATGTAGATTAACATTCAACTAAAATGTAACACTTTTTTGTCTCACAAGCCAAAGTCCTCTCCTACTGTACATTGTATTACTACTACTCCTTGGAAGTGAAAAACTCAGAATACATAACGCAGTGGTGGAAAGTAACTAAGTACATTTACTTAAGTACTGTACTTAAGTACAATTTTGAGGTATTTGTACTTCACTTGAGTATTTCTAATTTCCAATACTTTAACTCCTACTCCACTACATCTCAGAGGCAAATATTGTACTTTTACTCCACTACAATTATTTGAGAACTTTAGTGACTAGTTACTTTGCAGATATAAATTATAATATTATAAAACCTACATTAACCACTTTAGCCCTATTTTATACATAGGTAATTTGAAAATAGCCGATCTACAAGCTCACAACTCGCCGCGATGCGACGCGTTGTGAGCTTGTAGATCTGCTATTTTCAAACTTAAGTACTTTTGGTACTTTAAGTACATTTTGATACCAATACTTTTGTAGGCCTACTTTTATTCAAGTCAATTTTGAATTTGGTATTTTTACTTGTAACAGAGTACTTCTACATTGCAGTATTGATACTTTTATTTAAGTACAACATTTGAGTACTTTTTCCACCACTGTACATAAGTGACAAAGATACAGTTCATAGTCGCTTCTTTTGTTTTGGGCTTGTTTTCATAGACAGGGTTGCTTATTTCTCTCACAAAACCTGGCAACACTGACCAGGAAGTGCTTCGCATAGTATTGTTTACATTGGATCACAGCATCCAACAGAAATAGTTTAACAATGATGGGAAAAATATAAGTTACACTTACAGAAACAAACATAGATAGGAGCAACACTACTACTACACTACTTGTGTCGCACCGAAAATAATGTTTTACCGCTACGCGCGGCACACTTTAAATACTCGCAGCCGATGGCGAGGGACCTAACTCTATGAGAGGGACAGAGCGAGAGAGAGAGAGAGGGGGGGGGGGGGGGGCGCTGCCCTCTCGCTCCCTGTAGAGAGAGAGAGGCAGCCACTCTGGATAGAAGGAGACAAGTCCCGCGGGTGCTCTGGGATTAATATTAATATTAAAAGTATGTATTATGATAAAATAAAAAATAAAAAAATCGCGGCCTTTGCGATTAGCTAATCGCGTGGTTTCAAATCGCGATTTCGGTTTGAAAACGATTAATCGTTCAGCCTTATCAAGGACCCCCAAAATTATATGTATTTGGCCGCAGACCCCCATCAAAATATGTTGTTCCAGGGACCCCCAGAAGCAAAGATTTGAGTTAAAATGTTCGCTTTAAAAATATGTATATTCAAAGATTTGCACACATTTTCACAGTTTTTCAAAAATAGCAGATCTACAAGCTCGTAGCGCGGCACTCGGTGCCGCGCTATGAGCTTGTATATCTGCTATTTTTGAATAGCCAAAGTGTAAAATAATTCTTTTTAGCTCAAATCTAAAAATGACACAGTTCCGGGTCTCAATGGGTTAAGTGAAAAGATAAATAAGTGTAGTGTAGAATTTTTTTATTTCCATTTCTGATAAGCAGCAAGCTATATAGTCTTCGATTATTTAGATTTATATTGGGACAAATGTGCGCAACTGTAAAGACGATACGGAAGCGGGGACATCCACTTTACCCATGGATCATTTTCAGAGCCTCCGTTGCTCCAGACTGTATGATGGAAGCGTTTGAAAAGGTTGGAGGTAACAGTCTGGATCGTGAGACTAAATAAACGGAGGCTTTTACAGTGTAGACTGGGGGTCCCAGAGATGAAAGAATGGGGGTCCGGGGCCAAATGCATATCAAACTAAGGGTCCTGGACATTTCCTTTTGAGAAACATTGTTCTAGAACTGTCAACTGTGGTTCTCAAACTTTTTCATGTCAAAGACGACCCAAAATGATATGTATTTGGCCGCGGACCCTCTCAAATCTCTAAATATTTTGTTCCAGGGACCCCCCAGAAGCAAAGATTTGAGTTACAGATGTTCCCATTGAAAAAATATATATTCAAGGATTTGCACCAATTTTCACGATTTTTCAAAAATAGCAGATCTACAAGCTCATAGCGCGGCACTCGGGCACCCCCCTCAAGGACCCGTGGGGGTCCCCAGACCCCCACTTTGAGAACCAATGTTCTAGAACCTATGAGCTCTCTGACACTAGTTTTCTGTCTCCTCACAGGACTGCAGTCTCTTCTACACTAAGAGGTTCTGCTTGCCGTGCGTCAACAAGCACCTACAGCAGTTTCCTCAGCAGATCCAGACCGAGCTGGCCAAGAGGAAGCAGAGCTCCAAGACTGCCGTCTCGTGAGCCCACGGTGCTGACCGGTCAGACCTGACATGACCTGACCCTAAAGGAACTCTTTAGCTTTTAGCTGACATTGTCACCCAGACTGATCTTACAATGAGTCAGCAGGTAGGGGGGGGGGGGGGGGGGGGTCAGCGTTCTTGCTCAAGGACACAGTGACACGACACTATCGCAAGGAATCAGACCTTTTGCACAGGACGTGGTTATGTTTCCTGTCTGGGATGCAGTATTCATAAAACAGTGCTTCCATTTCACATTGCTTTGGTATCACTTAACCACAGTCCTAGCGCCCTGTTCTGGGCACCAGTGTTGATTTCGTCGACTAAAACTATGACGATTTTTTTTTTGTCGACTACCTTTTTTCACTGACATAAATGAAATAAAAACGAAATAAAAACCAAGCTATGATGACTAAAACTAAAAAACTAAGACTAGTGGAGAAGAGATCCAGTAGAACTAAGACAAGTCATTTTATGTTTGGTTGCGACGGGTGTTGCTCTCTGAAAATAGCAGATCTACAGCGTGACGCGTTGTGCGCTTGTAGATCTGCTATTTTCAGCATGCAACCAAGTGTAAAATCAGCCATTAGGACGCCATCAAGGCCCGACGAAATACATTTTAGTCAACTAAATCAACTGTAGATTTAGTCGACTATAATCTTATAATATTTAGTCAACTAAAACTAGACAAAAACTAAAACATTTCAGATGACTAAAATATGACTAAAACTAAATGGAATTTTATTCAAAAGACTGACTAAAACTAAATCAAAATTTGCTGTCAAAATCAACACTGCTGGGCACGTCGTGACAGGCTAACATTTGGCGAAAATAGCAGATCTACAAGCGCACAATATGTCGCAAAGCGGCTCGTTGTGAACTTGTGTATTGGCCCCTTTCGCGTACAACAAAGTGGTTAAAATCAAAGCACTGTTTTATGAATACTGTATCGAGGACTGTAAACATATACTATATATATTTATATATATGTCCTGTAAAGTCTGATTCCTGCAACATCCAACGTTTTTAGATTCCCGAAACCCAGGAAACACATTTTTATCACCCTGCATGAGACACTGTGCTGTTGGTGACATTGCACTGTTTTGGTTAAAACGCTGGCCAAAATTGCAGAATTGTCATCGTGTCGTTTTTTAGTCCCCTGAGCAGCAAACTGGCAAATGCAACATATTAACTCCATAACAATCTTAAAGGACAACTTTGGTTTTTTACAACCAAGGTTTATATTTTATTTATCTAAAACATAAACATTGGTTGTAAAAAACCAAAGTTGTCCTTTAACAAACTTGCGTAATCCATTAAGACCGGGAACGCATCTGTGTCATTTTAAGATTTTTTTGGCTATTAAAAAATAGCAGTTATACATACAAGCTCATAGCACGGCACCAAGTGCCGCACTATGAGCTTGTAGATCTGCTATTTTTTTTAAATCTTGAACATTTGTGCAAATCTTTAAATAGATAGTTTTTAAAGCGAACATTTGTAAAAAGAGATTTGTTCCGGGGACCCCCCAGAAGCAACGATATGAGTTACAAATGTTCGCTTTAAAAAGTATATATTGAAAGATTTGCACACATGTTCACGACTTTTCAAAAAAGAATAGATCTACAAGTTCATATAACTCGTGCCGCACTATGAGCTTCTAGATCTGCTATTTTTTTTTTATCGTGAAGATTTGTGCAAATCTTATTTGTGTATGTGTATATATATGTGTGTGTATATACGTATATATATATATATATATATATATATATATATATATATATATATATATATATATATATATATATATATATATATTTTTTTTTTAGAGCAAACATTTGCAACTCAAATATTTGCTTCTGGAGGTCCCTGGAACAAAATATTTGACAAATGTTTGCTTTAAAAAATATATATTCAAAGATTTGCACAACTTTCACGAAGCTCATAGGGTTAGGGTTATGTGTGTGCCGCGCTATGAGCTTGTAGATCTGCTATTTTTGAATCGCCAAAGAAATCTAAAAATGACACTGTCTAATTGGGTTATCTTATGCTTATGTTGAGTTAAAAAGTGAGTTCAAATGTGTGTTGGAAACAATGCATCCTTTTAAACAACGTATTTTCAAGTAATTTATGGTTGACACGGTCTTGCAGATTGCATACCGACTCCCAAGGACTTCCAAGTCACGTGCATAAGAATCGTACTGTTCAGCTATATGTTGTTACAGTACTCCACTCGGGACTGTGACCTTTCTACATTGTTTTGTTATTGTTCCATTTAATCCAGCGCATGACCTCGCTGTGTTTATCACGAGATACCGCACTCGTCTCGGGGGTTAATTGGAACAGTATGGCTTTTAAAGGCAGGCTTAGTGATTTTGAATGGCCAGTGCAACAGCGGGTGCACACTCACGAGAGAGAGAGAGAGAGAGAGAGAGAGAGAGAGAGAAACTGAGAACTCCTAAGCTGATTTGTAAAGCTGATACTTTCACTATTTTTAAAACCGTAAAGAGAAAAGGTTATTGTACGATACTATCGTCACAATATCAATCCTAAAGTATTTAATCTGAAATTGTGATATTTGACAGTCATATTGCCTCACCCCCTGAACTGTATGTAAACAGTGTCTTCTATTTCAGTCATGAGCAGTGGCGTACCCACCATAGAGGCAGGGCAGGTGGCCGCCTGCCCAACTAAAATCTAGCCTCCCCTAGAAAATAAAGTAAAAGACTGAAAAACAGGCAGTGAAAAAAATCCAAAGAGAATAGTGGCCGTCGGACCTCGTCCATTCACGCGGGCAGGCAGCTAATCACTACCGTATCCAAACAGCAGAGCGACGTCGCCTATACTATAGTGATGCAAATGTTTGCCTTTATCTTCATGGGGTGCCAGGAGTGCCAGGTGTGGGGGTCTCTGGGCCATCACCTGTACCCACCAGGCATATTTTCGTTAATGTAAAGTATAGTTAACATCAACAACAAAAGATACCGCGCTATGAGCTTGTAGATCTTCTGTTTTTGGAAAATGTGTGCAATTCTTTAAATATAATTTTGAAAGCGAATTAAAAAAAATTGTAACTTATTGCTTTTGGGGATTCTACAAATGTCTTCTAAATCCTAACAGTTTTTTGAAAAAAATAAAAAATATAAATTTATGTTATATCAGTGGTTCTCAAACCTTCTCATGTCAAGGATTCCAAGGATGTATTTGGCCGCGGACCCCCATCTGAAAATATTTTGTTCCAGGGACCCCCAGAAGCAAAGATTTGAGTCCCAAATGTTCTCTTTAAAAGTATACAGTATATATATTCAAAGATTTGCATATTTTCAAAAATGGCTCATAGCGCAGCACAGAATGCTGTGCTATGAGCTTGTATATCTGCTATTTTTGAATAGCCAAAGTATAAAATAATGGTTCAAGTGGTTACACACAGAGCCGCAGGAAGGGTGGTGCGAACGGTGCGGTCGCACCGGGCCCCGCGCTGGGGGGGGCCTCGCAAAAAAACGGGAACATTTTTTTTTTAACATGACACCCAACATGACACCCAACTTAATGTTTTGAGGGCAAAAATAACCGCAAATAACCACCCAAAACTCGGATATATCCGACAGAAACTGCAAAAAAAATACTCCACGCACGCCCACGCGTGCGTGCTCGCCAACTCCGCACCGGGCCCCGCATTTCTCCCAGACGGCTCTGGTTACACAGATGCGTTCCCGGTTGGAATGGGTTGAAGTAGCAACGCTATTGCCTGAGGAAGGTCGTCTGTGACCAAAAAGTTGCTTTTTTAAATGAAGTTGTGCTCCTGTACCGTGCAGGTTGGGTAGTATATATTTTCATTCTTGACGTTCGCTGTATATTTTGCCTTCTCTCCTCCTGACTTTTCAATTCTTTTTTTTGTTTTGTTGTGCCAACGTTTTTTTGTAAGTCTTTAATGTAAAATATGAAATTACCTGAATGTAAGCACAAACTAAATACATTTTCTTATGTCATCAAATCACTGAGTCTGCCTTTAAGTGGCCCACTACTGTGTGTGTGTGTGTGTGTGTGTGTGTGTGTGTGTGTGTGTGTGTGTGTGTGTGTGTGTGTGTGTGTGTGTGTGTGTGTGTGTGTGTGTGTGTGCGCGCGCGCGCGTGTTTGTTTATTTGTGTGTTACTCCCAGATACACACAAGTAATTACTACCAACCAAGCAAGGAACCAACCCCCTGGCACCAGTGCCAAGGTTTGACAGCGATAGGCACGGTGCCAACCATGACGGAACACTGTTTTACTCTGGGGTGATGTCATCCTGTTTGCACTTTACACACAAGCAGTGGCAGTGGTGATGTACTCAAGTACTGTACTTAAGTACAATTTTGAGGTATTTGTACTTTACTTATTTAGTAACGTATTTCCAATACTTTTACTTCCATTCCACTACATCTCAGAGGCAAATATTATACTTTTACTCCACTGCCATTATTTGAAAACTTTAGTTACTTTGTAGATTCTGATTATTATTGCAAAATCTTTTTTTTTTAAATAGCGGATCTACAAGTTTTTATTTATTTATTTTTTTTAGATCGAACGCTGTTACAGTATGGACAGAAACTCCTCCACAATGTTTTTGTCTCCAATGGGCCGCCGTAGTGTTGACAAAATGACGTGGATGACGTCACGGGTGAAATCTTGTCTTGCGAGACTCCCGGAGAGGCGCATCCAACACTTTAAAAAAAATCACACCCTGTGTGAAGAGAGTGGTGCCTTTGATGAGCCCCGTATTGATGTTGTCATCAATGTTTGTTTATTGGACATACATACATACGGACGGACACATGGACAAAGTCAGATATAGGAGTGGTTGGCACCACTCAAAAAACACACCCAGTGTGAAGTGAGCGGTAATTTCATCATGTGTCTCGCTAGCCAATCACAGCACGTCCTACTGGGGTTGAGTACTTTTAGCCAATGGCCGTGTTTTCCACAGCATGGCTTCACAGCGAAAGACAAATTTCCACGACGGAAAGAAAAACTTTCACCACGGATGCGCCGCTCAAAAAGGTATTAAGCGCAAGTCCCATAGGCTCAGGTTTTCAGCTGTGGTTGTCGACTAGGGATGGAGTTCTGAACTTTTTTCTACTGAACCACTCGTTAAATTTCAAAATGTGTTTGTGACCATCCATAAGACTTATAGTTGGTCACAAACACCAGGGAATAGAGTTGACAAATCACATCAGACCGTGACGTCAGTGGAAGTTGATTAAATTGACAAAGTTGGTCTCATCAAAATGAGGCCATACAGGCCACAGCAAGACTTTTATATTTGACCTGCACCCATGGACATCGATACAGGTAAGCTGGTGTGCTCATGAGCTTCGGGCAGTACTACTTGTCAACCAGTGTATATCCTACCTGCCTTGCACCAGGCAAAATAGAAGAGTGGGGAGACCACTTTCAGCCATAGGCTACAGATTGGTTTTCTTCATTAACCACATAAGCCCTACTTGTTTATTTTAAATAGATCTACAAGCTCACTTGATGTGACTGTGTAGATCTGCTATTTATTTCTCTTGTTTTAAATCGTCCTTCAAAAAAGAGAGACGGAAAAAGAAAAATAATTGCACCCTTTAAATGAACACTGGATTTCAAGGTCATGGTTAGACAGCCGACCCCCCCCCCCCCTGTTCTTGTACATATCTTTTTCCCCCCTTTTTTATTTTTTTGTTGTACATAGTACATTATCTTTTTTGCTGTTTTTCTTTTTTTTGTAATGATATTCGAACTGTGGTGCCACTATATATGTATATGAATTGAATACCAAGGCCCTCATTGGAAACAAGTCCGCAAGGACTTTTATTAACGGACCTGTTAGACAAAGTATTTTAAATGTAACTGTGCTGTTTTACATTTTTTGCCTAATAATATATTCAATCAAAAAGTATGCATAATGAGGCTATCATTCAGTCATGTACTGTATAGCAGTGGTTCTCAAAGTGGGGCCTGGGGTCCTCCCCGGCAAAATGTGTTAATATAGCATCAAAATCATTTTAACCACTTTAACCCTATTTTATGCCGATACACGTGTTGTGACCTTGTCGATCTGAAAGTTTGCAGATTTTTTTTTGTCAATTTTGATTTTAACACAAATCTTCTCGTATAGGGGCCCAAATAGTTTCAGATGGGAGTCCAGAGTCAAATGCATGTCAATTTGGGGGTCCCTGCCATCATGAAAAAGTGAAAAACTTTTACTCAAGTCAATTTTGACTTGCAACTGCTGCAACAGAGTATTTCTACATTGGCGGTATTGTACTTTTTTACCACCACATAGAGCAGTGGTTCTCAAACCTTTAAATTTCAAGGTCTCCCCTTAACTCTGACAGCATACAAATGGAACCAAATGGACCCTAACGGGTCCATTTGGTTCCATTTGTAAAACTGTCAGAGTTACAAACTTGTAAGGGTCAATTTAGAACCCCTTAAAGGAACCCAGAGAGTCCCTAGAATCCACTTTGAGAACCACTGACAGAGCACATATGGGGTTAATGTTGTTGAGCTCAGCCACGTTCAACTGTTTAACTCTCTGCAGCAGCAGCAGCAGGGGGCGGGGCTCTGCAGCCCGCAGCACCAATGAAGCTCGTGTTCCCGTTTAAATAGTCAGTCTCTGCCCTCCTTTGCTCCAGTAGTAGTAGCTCTGTCTGCACATCTCTCTCTCTCTCTCTCTCTCTCTCTCTCTCTCTCTCCAGCGCCATGTTGGCCCTGACGATCCGACTTGTTTACGGAGTTTGACAGGAGCTGTTTGCCTTTTAAAACACACACACACACACACACACACACACACACACACAGTGCTGCGGAGGAGGAGAAGGAGGGAGGCGGTGGTGGAGAGGACGACGATTATTTCTTTTGGAGGAGACAACATCATTTGCACGGGTTGCGTTTTGGATACGACGAGCTCAGAATAATAATAATGCACGCATTAATCCACCTGTGATCTGATCCGATCTGATCTGTGAGATCTGAAGGATTATAAAACCGTTTTTTCGGGCAAAAAAAAAACTGAGCTGATCTGTTTGGACGGTTGTTGTTTTTTTCCCCTTCGCTTTTGGTTGTTTTGTGTGTTTTTTTTTTGTTCTATATGTGCAACAAAATGTCAGACGTGCGTCTTTCGAATAACGCGAGTCCGACTTTGGAGCTCGGAGCGGGGGCTCGGGTCGTCATGGGCCTGGGGGCCCTGGTGGTGGACGGCCCAGGGGCCTCCAGACCCCCGGTGTGCAGGAACCTGTTCGGATCGTCGGACCGCCGGGACCTGGAGGACTTCCAGCGGGAGCGTCGCGCTCAGATGGCCGAGGAGCAGCGGCGCTTCGCCGAGCGCTGGAGCTACGACGTGGTGGCCGACAGGCCGCTGGAAGGGACCGGGGCGACGGGCGGGTTGGAGTGGGAGGAGGTGAGCGACGCGCCGGACTTCTACTCCCGGGCGCCGAGGGGGGAGAGGCGGCCAAGACCCGAGGACTGTACGAACGGGAACCATCACAACAACAACCACCGAGGAGGAGCTGGAGATGATAGAGGACGATCATCATCATCATCATCATCCTCGCCCGGGGAGCGATCGCCGTGTCGCGGCGGCGGAGGCGGCGACTCGCCCCGCGACGGAGGCAGCAGCCCCAGGAGGAGACGCCAAAGAGCTGCAGGTAGTCGGGACGGGCCCCCTAAAAACCAGTGGATCCCAAACGCTGGGTCGGGACCCGATTGTGTGCCGCGGACACATTTTTATGGGTCACGAGTAAAACATCCCTTATTTTTTTTGTTTCCTACATTTTGATTTAATTATGATTTCAAAAAAATATATATAAAAAAAATCATGAACTAAAAACAAATTCAATGGTTTTTGAATTTTTTTTTTTTTTAAATTCCCATAAAGTAGAAAACAAATCTTTAATAAATAGTGAAAATAGCCGATCTACAAGCTCACAAGGCGTTGCATTGGGTCCCGGACAAAAATCTGATTTCTCTTCTGGGTCTTGAGATAAAAAAAAGTTTGGGAAGCACTGCCTTAAACTGTAGCCTACTGGAAATAACTGTTGTGAGTGTGTGCGAATGGAACCAAATGGACCCTTCGGGTCCAGTCTCAGAGTGTGGGTCCATTTGGCTGTGCAGACTTGAGATCGCACATACAAAATAAATTAAAACAATCTTTGAAAAGCAGTTCAATTTCCTCAAATCTGTTCTTATGGGGATGTGACAAGAAGACAATTGTTTTTTATTTTTCTTCAGCGACCTTATTGAGGGGCGATTGTGTGATTCGTTTTTTAATAAGTGTATACGTGCGAAACTGAACACGCAAACTGCTGCAAGCAGTGATATCATATTTTGAATGTTTTACTTTTTGTTAATACTTTGAGTCAAAATATGTTAAGTCTATACCTCATTAAGTTTTTCACATGTTTTATGTTCCTGTTGTTAACAGACATTCCGATTATTATTTTTAAATATATCTTTATTATAACGACTTTCTTTCCCCCTCTCCTGGCAGGTCCTTGTTCAGGTGACTCTCCCAGAAAACGGCTGCGCTGCGAGGATGATGAGGATGACGAAGATGACCAGTCAAACTGCACAAGGAGTCAGACATTAACGTCTGTGGAGGAGACACCCAGCAAGGCGGACAGCAGGGAGCAACTGGGCTGAGCTGAGGTTAGAAACTCTTCTCTTTTTTTTTGGACTATTACCATTCACAGTGAAGTGTGTGTGTGTGTGTGTGTGTGTGTGTGTGTGTGTGTGTGTGAGTGTAAAAAATATTGCATCATGGACATCCTAGAAAATGGATCTCGGCTGTTTATCCACTATTCACTAACCCAGGGTACTTAAGGAGCACTTGTTTTCAAACCCCTGGTGGGTTTCACAATATTATACACCAAACACACAATACAATATTATACAATATTATACAACAAACACACAATACAATATTATACACCAAAAGATGTGCGTCCGTGTGTCTGCCTGCCTGTCTGTCTGTCTGTCTGTCTGCCTGTCTGCCTGCCTGCCTCTCGGTCTGTCTGCCTGTCTGCCTGCCTGCCTCTCTGTCTGTCTGTCTGTCTGTCTGCCTGTCTGCCTGTCTGTCTGCCTCCATGTGCATCAGTGATGGCTCGTCTCCTCCAGTGGTGGAAAAAGTACTCAAATGTTTTATTTAAGTGAAAGTATCAATACTACAATGTAGAAGTACTCTGTTACAAGTAAAAGTCCAGAATTAAAAATGGACTTGAGTAAAAGTGCAACAGTATTGGTATCAAAATGTACTTAAAGTGGCAAAAGTAAAAGTACTGCAATGTTTGAAAATAGCCGATCTACAAGCTCACAACGCATCGCGTTGTGAGCTTGTAGATCTGCTTTTTTTTCAAATAGCCTAGGTATAAAATAGAGCTCAAGTAGTTAATGTATGTCTTATAATGTAATAAGTTATATCTGCAAAGTAACTCGTAACTCATTTTCAAATAATTGTAGAGGAGTAAAAGCAAACAATATTTGCCTCTGAGATGTAGTGGAGTAGATGTAAAAGTACTGAAAATTGGAAATACTCCAGTAAAAGTACCTCAAAATTGTACTTAAGTGCAGTACTTGAGTAAATGTACTTAGTTACTTTACACCACTGGTCTCCTCTCTGGGTGTTTATCTAAACACGCCTTGCACACAGCTCCCACCCCCCCCCCCCAACGATAGTAACACGTCACCAGGCCTGTTGAAGTGGTTGCTTTGTTACACGCTGCGTTTGCAGCGCTGACAGTTTGCAAGCTCTGTGTGCACTGTGTCCGTCTCTCCGTCATAAAGTCTCTCTTTGTGTGAGTCCATGCACCCACGTTTCTCTGTCTGCACGGGAGACCTCGAGATGGAACAACTGTTTTGTTTGTGTGGGAGTTTTTTTTTTTCTCTTTTTTTTCTCTTCGTCTTCGCCCCCCCCCCCCCCCCCCCTCTCAGCAAATGCACCACCATTAAGCAGTGGTTGAAGAGAGTACTCAGATTATTATTTGTTAACAAGTAAAAGGCCTGTATGCAGGCTTGAGTACAGGTACAACGTTTAATTTTTTTTTTGCAGATCAGCCTTTTAAGTATAAAATAAGGCATGTTTGGTTAATGCATGCAGGTTAATGCAATCTAAATCTACAAAGTAGCTGAAGCTTTCAAATAAATTGCAGTGGAGTAAAACTGATTTGCCTCTTGAGATGTTGTGGAGTAGAAGTATAAACGCATCGAAAAAATGGAAATGATCAACCAAGGCAAAAATACGCAAGTACTTTGAGTAAATGTACTTAGTTACTATCCACCACCGCTATTCAGCTTGTTTTTCCTCTGTGTCCCACAGAACCTGAGAGTCCGGTCGCTGGAGGGATTCTGTTGCCTTCCTCAGCACCCAGTAGAGAGAGAGGGAGAGAGGGAGTGAGAGAGACGGCCTTTTCTGAGATGGAGGTGCACTGTAAAAACCTTGGAGTTAGATTAACTCTGGGAGTGTACAAATGCGGGTCCATTCCGTTCCATGTTTGTACCCTGTCAGAGTTACACATCCGTAAAGGGGTCCATTTTTGTGCATTCTCAGTGTTGCATGTGGATAGGTTATCACTGAGGATTTTACGGTGTGGGGGCAGGGCTGGGCGATACGACTTCAAATCAATATCACCATCATTTAAAAAAATATGTATATCGTGAAAATGGCAGATCTGCAAGCTCACAATGCACCGCACTGTGACGCGTTCTATGCTTGTAGATCGGCTATTGTTATTTTTGTACAACAAAGTATAACACGGTTATAATAACTAATCGATTTAGTCGATATTATAAAAAATGTATACAATTTTTTTGTGGCGATTTGTTGATATATGAGAAATTTAAAAAAAAAATCCCCTGAGACCCTGCTTGTCGATTTATGCGATTAACCTACATGAGCGAGATGAAGTCGGTTTTTGGTTCTAAATATCGGTTATTTTTGGTTAATTGCCCAGCCCTAGTGTTGTGGGTGGGCGGGGAGATGTACAAGCACTGAATATGTACACTATAAAAGTTTTGGCACTCAATTCAATTGCCTCAAAAGCAGACAATGTAGCAGTGTGCAAATGGAGTCTTTTTTTTCCTTTTTGCTCAGTTTATTATTATAATTTTTTACTACCTATACATTTTGAGATGTAGCACATAAGAGAGAGAGAGAGAAAGCAAAATGTAATATGCTTTTCATATGTTTTGAGTGTGAATTTGACTTGGGAAATTGCAGCGCAGTTTTCAAAAAGAGAAATATTATTTTGTACACGTGGTCATGTTGTATCCATGTTCAGGTAATAATTTGATATATCGAAGTAAAAAGAAATGCAGATTAAAAAGAAAAAAATCAGGGTTTTTTTGTGGAAAAAAATATTTTTTTTCATGGCTTTAAATGGCCCAGTGTTACTGTTTGAAGGCCCTTCATGTTGATAGATGGTCACACTGTAAGTTAAAGGTGCTGTAAGTATATATACTGTGTGTGCATGTGTGTGTTTGTATATATATATACACACACACACACACACACACACACACACACACACACACACACACACACACACACACACACACACACACACACACACACACACACACACACACACACACACACATCTTTGTGTGTTAAATAGCTCTATATTGTGATAGTAATCATTGCTATAGAGTGTTAGTTCAGTTTCAGGAACACACTCTTTAGTAAACAGAAAATACTTTTTCAGGTCTGGATACCAATTTCATCCAATCAGGAGAGAGAACTCATACAGGATACATGAGTGAAATTGGAAGTGATGAAGCAAAAAAAAGAAATAGACAGAATTGGAACTGGAACACTATATAAAGTTGTAGCTGATAAATTATCTTGGTGGGGTTCTCTCTCCTGATTAGTTGAAATTGGTATCCTTACCTGAAAATGTATTTTTCTGTTCACTAAAGAGCTGGAGAGACTATGAGACCCCTGTTACTGAACAAACACACTATAGTAATGATTGCTAACCTTTAAACAAACAAACAAATATCACTTACAGCATCCTTTTTTAAAGGGCTCATTAGGGTCTATATCACTGGGTCTAGCCAGGTTAACGTTTACATGTAAATCTCCTATTTTCCCCTTTTTATTTTATGTTTTTATTATTATTTTACCCTTTTTCAGAGAGGGAAACAAATTTGCCAAAGGTGTGACTTTTATCTGTTTCTTTTTAGTGGGGAGTTGAACTGCTGCGCACTATTCAACCAAATGATAGCAGTATTTGCTATAATGTATCCCATTTTTTGGCAGGAGAAGATTATGCATTTCCCCCTGACCTCCCTAATTTCCGTAGTTTGCCGAAAAGATGGCAGATATACAAGCTACCAACATTGTGAACTTGTAGATCTGATGATCTCGGCGCGGGATAGCGCCGTACGAGACGTGTAAATCATGCTTAAGGTATTGACAAGATAGCCCAGGTTAACATGGATATCGTTGCTGTCTGGTGGAAAAACCCTTCCTTTTTCAAAATTATTATTTAAAAAAAATGTTTTAAAGTGAAGATAGCTGATATACAGGCTCATAATGTGTCGCAATTGCCACACGCTGTGAGCTTGTAGATCAGCTATTTTCACTACTTTAGTGCACACTCTTTTATGAATTAGAGCGTTAATTTACAAAAACAAAAAAAACATGAGTTGAAATATGGAAATGCAAGGTTTCTGCCTGACATCAACGACGTGATACATGTGTTGTTGCAATCACTGGGCTACATATTATGCAAACACACACACACACACACACACACACACACACACACACACACACACACACACACACACACACACACACACACACACACACACACACACACACACACACACACACACTCACCACACTATGTGAATCAATCATTTGCCTCCTGTGGCCTCACATGGAAAATGTAATTGCACTATTAGGATTATTATTTTTATTTTATTTTTTAGGGCAAAGAAAGACAAAGTTACACTGCATTATGAATCTGTGTAAAGCTTTGAAGTGTACCTGTGTGTGTGTATATATATTTTCTTGTAAAAAAAAAAAAAGAAAAGAAAAGAAAACACTGAGAAATGTATACTAACTTATTTATGTTGAGCTTTTTGTGGGTGTGTATGGCTTTCCAAAGTGGCATTTCTGTAAATATATATTTTCATTATTTTTCTTGTTTTTCAAGGTAAATACAAGGTTGCAAAGCTGAGCCCAATAATCAATCTTACGTCATGTATGTTTTATATTGTTTCTTTAAATCTGCAATAATTTGATTAAAAATAAATTCTGGTATGTAGATGATTTCTTGGCTTATTTTTATCCCCCCCCAACACACACACCTGTAATCTTTTTGTAATACCTCACCCTAGAAGTCTTTCCTGATAGTACAACAGTATTGGGTCTAAATTAACACCCAGAATTCGGTGCGCTCTGAGTTAATTTAACACTCATGATTTTTTACAGGTTACACTGGCTCCAGAGATTTGTCCCGGCTGTAACTAGGTCATGATTTGGACGGGCTAATGCTTTGGAGAGGCTGAGGAATGTATTGACTGACAACAGTGACGAGTTGAACTCCCTAGACCAGTCGTTCTCAAAGTGGGGTCTGGGGACCCCCAGGGGTCCTTGAGGGTGTCCCCAGCAAAATTGGTTTATATAGCATTAAAATAAGTTTAACCACTTTAACCCTATATACAGGTACATCGGCTATTTGGCTATGAAAGAAAAATGAATTGATTTTTTTTATGTAGTTTTTTATATATTTGAAACATTTTAACATTAACAAGCTTTTATAGGGGTCCCTGGCACAAAAGTATTTACAGATGTGGCCCTTAATACAGGCCCCCATAGATAATTTGGGGTGATTTTCCTTGACATGAAAATGTTTGAGAACCACTTGGCCACGGTACGACAGAGTAGCAGCAGGCTTATGTCTATTTATTTTTGCATCAGTTACTTACATAAGTTCTCACATCAACTTTTTTTTCTCCAATTAGTCTTATTATTTTTATCCCAGGGAGTGATGTGAATGCACAGTAGGAGAGTGTGTACAAATGGAAGGGGTCCATTTGGTTCCATTTGTATACCCTCAGAGTTAATTGGACTAAGGATATTTTCAGTGCAAGCTCTCCCACTCCGGTTGTATATCTTGAGGGCAGAACTTACACACAGCTCTGCTCGTCTGTGCGTTATGTGCACTGCTGACTGACTGGCTGGTGCTCTCTCTCTCTCTCTCTTTCTCTCTCTCTCTCCACTGGCTCCATTCTCCTCTAAAGTTGAAAACAACAAGGGCACGTCCTGAGAGAGAGAGGGGGGGGGGAGGGGGCTTAAGTTATTGGCTTTCCCTTTCTCCAATCACAGCGGGAATAGGAAAAGCAGGCCACTTACGACAGCCACTCAGCTGGTAGAAGGCAGCCGGAGTTGAACTCGGGACAGTACAGGGTGTTCTTTTCATAAAGCACACACCTCCGAATTAGTCTCATTGGCCGCGTCCCCCCCCCCCCCCCCTTTCCTGTTGATACGAGCTAGTGTAGGAGTCTGCTTCAGTGACACATTTGGCCTGCCTGTTTTGTTTGCAGAGAGAGAGAGAGAGAGAGAGAGAGAGGATTAATGTGTGTATTCAAAAGCTGAAATAGGTAGAATTGTTGCAAAGGAGATGAGCAGATATTTACTGCTTAAGGAAATTCAGTGTTACTTTACAAAGTCCAAGGAAAATGGGTATAGTCGACAGAGATATTTGGTCCTTTTGTTTTACCTCCCTTGTTTTTTTAAAAGCTCTTATCTTTTCAGTAGGCTATGTGACTACTGACTGTGTATTTAGGTCAAAACACCAACAGATATACTTATATAGTTTGCTTTTGCGTACTTGCACATCATACTACAGTTTACAGCCGAATAGAGACCTCCATAAATGCATGGGCCTATGCACTAATATGAACTACACATTTCAGCAACACAATACGTTACATAACTGCAGGGCTATATAAGGAGCAAGACGGCCTGTAGGGGCAGGGCTTTTCCAGTTTTTTCGGGCGTGGCATTTGAGATTGCTTTCAACAAAATCAAAAATCTTGTTAATTGTGTTGATTAATTACTTCAGACATGTCCAAAGTCTGTCCCGGGGGATTGGCCCAAAGCTTCCTTCCTAAAATATATATTTTATGGCCCAACAGTATAGTCATGTGAATTTCATTGAAGTTTCTGGGTGTTTTGGAATGAACCTGGGCAGAATTGTAAAGGATTCCTACATATAACTGCTTGTTCCTTATGTTGTCTCATTCTCAATTTAAGAAAGAAAGGCTATTTCTTTCTTTCTCTCTCTCTCTTTCTTTCTCTATTTTTAAATCTTTGTAGAGACACTTTCAGACCTGGTTACATTTGGCTACACTGTCATAGTGCCATTTAAACAAAAGACAATTTATTGGACTGTACATATGATAGCCATAGGTGCATGTATGAAAAACAATGTAAAAAAGAAAGAAAAAAAAGTTATGTTCCAAAGGTACAGTATGACAGGAGATGCAATTGGCACTTGTGTATTTTCATATTTTCAAATATGTGTATTTTCATATTTTCAATATTCCCGGGGAAGGGCTGTTCCCGGGGAAGGGCTGTTCCCGGGGAAGGGCTGTCCTCACCGAGACATGGCCATCACCATTGAGAATGCTGTGGTGACGTCAACTCGGACTGCGAAGAATCTGGGTGTGACCCTGGACGATCAACTGTCGTTCTCGGCTAACATCGCATCAGTGACACGGTCCTGCAGATTCCTCCTCTACAACATCAGGAGGATTCGCCCCTTCCTCACGGAGAAAACAGCCCAGGTGCTCATCCAGGCTCTTGTCATCTCCCGCCTGGACTACTGCAACTCCCTCCTTGCTGGTGCTCCGGCATCAGCCATCAGACCTCTGGAGCTTGTTCAGAAAGCTACGGCTCGTCTGGTGTTCAACCGCCCCAAGTTCTCCCACACAACTATCCTTCTCCGTTCTCTGCACTGGCTCCCCGTAGCAGCTCGCATTCAGTTTAAAACCCTGGTGCTAGCCTATAGAGCAGTGAAAGGAACAGCTCCTTCTTACCTCCGGGTTTTGGTCAATGCCCACACCCCTGCCCGACCACTCCGGTCTGCCACCTCGGGGCGACTGACTCCCTCGCCACTCAACGGTCCTTCTGGTCGATCGACACGGTCACGACTTTTTTCTGTTCTGGCCCCACAGTGGTGGAATGAACTTCCCACTGATGTCAGGACAGCAGAGTCACTGCCCATCTTTCGCCGCAGGCTGAAAACCCACCTCTTCAGGAAACACTATCCTTCCTCTTTGCCTGGCCTACTTGTTGTTAACTAGTTGTACGAACTCTTGTTTTATTTTTGTATTGTTTTATTGGATCTTGTTTAGTCGATACACTTATTTGTTTTAGCTTGTGCTCATTTGATTTTGCCATTTTTGTCTCATCTGTTTAAGAAAGTAGGTAGCTGATATATTGCACTTTTACCTTAGCGCTAGGTATACTCTTGGTTGCTTGTTTTTGCAGGAAATGTACTTAAAACTTCTGGTGATTAGTAGTTTTCGTTCCCTACCTATGTTGAATACACTTATTGTAAGTCGCTTTGGATAAAAGCGTCTGCTAAATGACTGTAATGTAATGTAATGTAATGTAATTGGCCCCCTTTGAAAAAAAAGTGTGAACTTGAATGACTTGGTCCAGCAGCAGGACAGGACGGGGGAACAGAATGAACACCTGAAAGAAACTCGCATTTGATAGGCTGCCTTCACATGATACTTGTTGTGTTGGTGACATCACAGTACTAACAGACTAAACATAACATGTTTTAACCCCTTAAGGCCTGAGGTTCCGATTCTGCAAAATCTCTTCTAAAACAGTTTTCTGAAAAACTTATGTTTCTATATCAGTGGTTCTCATACCTTTTCATGTCAAGGATCTCCAAAATTTGTATTTGGCCGCCGACTCCCATCTGAAAATGTTTTGGTCCAGGGACCCCCAGAAGCAAAGATTTGAGTTAAAATGTTTGCTTAAAAATATATATATATTCAAAGATTTTCACAAATGTTCACGATTTTTCAAAAATAGCAGATCTACAAGCTCAAGCTTGTATCTGCTATTATTGAATAGCCAAAGTATAAAATAATGGTTTAATGGTTGCATCATGCCGGAAGGAAGTGGTTCTCACAAGTCACAACATGCTCAACTCCCTAGACCAGAGGTTCCCAAAGTGGGGTCTGGAGACCCCCAGGGGTCCTTGCGGAGGTTCCAGAGTGTCCCCAGCAAAAATAGTTAATATAGCATCAAAATCAGTTTAACCACTTTAAGCCACTACAAGGGTTATTTTAATATAGCCGATCTACAAGCCCACAAGCGGAGACATACAGTACAGAAACATATTATCAATAACAAATACATTCATACAATGCCAACGTACTGGACAAGTAAAATAGCAAAGCGACATTGAGTACAGTAAAAGGAACCTGTTACAACACAACTAATAGACCCCTTAACAGACGACGTCACACTGATAAGAACCAGTATGCGCGCAATGAAACCCATTCTGTCAGGTCTCGCTAGGACGCGCCTCACTAGCCAACAGACAAACAACATGTTTGTTGGGAATTGATTGCGTGAAACAATCACCTGTACGTCCAGTCTCAATGTTAGTAAACAAATAATTGGTCTATAGGCTCTATGCACAGCAGCCACATTGGCCAGAAATTGTGCCCCAGCCTTACTTCCCTCACAGGTATTAACAATGAAACTAATGAAGGCTCTGTTCCATTTAGAGTAGCACAGTGATTCTCATTTGAATGGTCCATTAGGTTCCATTTGTACACTCTCAGAGTTGCACACCTGTAAGGGGCCATTTGGAACCCCCTTAAGGAACCATGAGGGTAGGGTCCCAGGACCACACTTTGAGACCCACTGGTGTAGCAGATTGTTTCCAGTGAGTCAACACCTTGACTCTGTTTGACCAGAATGGAACAGAGCCTTCATTAGTTATCATTGGTAACACCTGTGAAGGAAGTAAGGGAGAGGCCCAATTTCTGTCCAATATGGCTGCTGTGCATAGAGCCTATTGACCCGGAAGTAAAACAAATTCGGCTGGTTTACTTCCTGTTTATTTCCTGAGGGGAAATCAAAACAAGGCAATTTCAACAGGCCACAGCTCTGCAATGGATTATCGCGTGCGGCTATTTCTTTTTTTTCCGCGACTCCCGAGATCCGCGTGCGTGTAATGAGGCCATCTCCGTGCGTACAGCGATCACAGAAAATATTCCATGAAAGGTAGGTAAAAACACTCGTTTTTTTGCTGGCACTGGGGTGAAACTATAACACTTTTACTCTGGCAGTTAATGTTATAGCATTACAATCTTAGTGTTTTGCCAATTATTGAGAATATCTGCTCAAAACACCATATGATTGGTCAGGGGAGGTGTCTATAGTATCATCTTAGTGTCACTTGTATTGTGGAAGATAAACATTTGGCTTGGCTTTTCAGAGGTCGGAAGAATATAATATTACAGAAGCTGATAAGGCCTTGGATTCTTAGAATTATCTGAAGCTAGATTATGTTGAGGAAATACAAACAAATAACAACGGCTGGTATTGTGCCAAAATAAAGATGTGTAAGCAGACAAACACCAGCAAGATGGTAGATGTGTTTGTGATACTGAGACATTCAGTTCAGTTTCATATTTACTGTGATTTTGTGTTATTTTCCATTGGTATATTAAGTGACATGAAAAATGTGTGTGAGTATGTGCGATTGTGTGTGTAGCTGCCTACACACACAGGCTGTCTCTACACACAGGCAGACAGGCAGTCGTGGGGATTAGCCTTTCGGAAGCTTATCATTGTTCTTATATGGTTCTGTTTGTTCACAAACCTGATTGTCTTGGAGAAGTAGTTATTTTGCAGCTTACTGCCTGTGGCCTTGTGGCTGCAAAACCACTTGCCAAGGGCCTTAATCTGAAACAGTTCATGGTTGGGTCTGCTAGGGTCTTTGATAAGCCTGCATGCGAGCTTTGCTGACACAGCACACATCTTACACTACTGTCTATGTGCATGATCCTCTGCAATGCTTTGCGGTTGAGGTCACTACATATCCCGTATCAGACAGCGATACAACCCGGTCAAGGTGCTCTCGGTGGTGCCCCTGTACAGTGGCGTGCACAGACATTTTGAGGGGCAGGTGCTCTATATTTTTTTGTTTACTTGGTCTGCTCTTTTTTCCCTCTACACCTATACCTCTTAGCCAAAAATAGCCGATCTACAAGCCCACAACGCCTCGCGCTGCGAGGCGTTGTGGGCTTGTAGATCGGCTTGTAGGGCTTGTAGATCGGCTTGTAGATCGGCTTGTAGATCGGCTATTTTTGGCTAAAGTTCTCCTCAGAAAAGGGATGCTAGGTTTTGAGTGGTTATGGTAAAAAGAAAAATCATATCACATAAAGATTTGGCGGACCCCCTGTAGTAACTCTGAGGACCCCCTAGGGGTCCCGGACCCCCTGTTGAAGACCCCTGCTGTAAAAAGGGCACTTCTGGGCACTTCTGGTCAAGAGGGCAAAGGGCAGGTGCTCTAGCACCACCTAGAGTCTATCTGTGCACGTCCCTGATAGAAACCTAGATACCTCATTGGCCGCTGCAGTTTATTGGAGCGACCTGTATCACGGCCGCCATTTTGGAGAAGGCAAGCTTCCTGACTACTGGCCAATCACAGTGTGTCTTTTCCGGGGCTTGTCAGAATCTAGTTGTATAAAAATATCCCGTAATATTTTTTATACAACTAGATTCTGCCAAGTCCCGGAAAAGACGTGCTGTGATTGGCCAGTAGTCAGGAAGCTTGCCTTCTCCAAAAAAAAATCGTCCGAGATACAGACGCCACAGAGCCGGCAGAGGCGCCGTCTACCTTTATATGTCTATGGTTCTCCTGGCACCATTGTTGGCCGTCTCATCGTCTTCAATGATCAGGCCTATCACTGTGGTGTCGTCAGTGAAATAATTGACCACTATAGGTTGGAGCTGGGCATGGCCTTGCAGGGATGTATACAGAGAGTAGAGAGGGAATTCAGAACGCAGCCCTGGGGGATCCTGTGTTGAGGGGCAGAGAAGAACCCATGGATTGGTGTGCAGGGAGGAGTGAATCTTTTTATAGTAATAATACTAACTACTAGAAAAGTGCGCTCCTCAGAGTGCAGATCTCTGCCAGGACGGGTTCGCTACGCACTGATTTAGTGAGTAATGTTACCCATAGAGATACTGTATATACACATAAATGCCTCATTGGCTGCTGCTGTTCATTGGAGTGACTAGAAAAAAGCCCCGTTCGGAGGTTTGTCCCATTCGTAAAAGGTCCCTGTGCCAGACAGATACAGGTCCAATGGACAGCCAAACGTGGGCACCAGGGTTGTTTGCAAAATGTAAAAGAATTAAGTGTACATGTATGCTTTTGGAAAATGACTGGCTATGACATGTTTTGTAGCAATTTGTAGCATTTGTAAAAGTATTGGACCTTAAATTATATATATTTTTTAAATATATATGTAAAATAAACGTACATATAAAATCAAATATAAAAAAATAAGATAAATAAGTATTTTAAAAATAGAATGGTGGCCAGTGTTCTCAGGGGCCCATTGTTCCAATCAATTATAGGTCGAGTAAATGGGCTCTAATACTGTAATATCAACGCATGTGGCGTTCTCTCTCTCTCTCTCTTTATTAATAATCTTTATTTTATGAAATCTATATCTGTTTAATATTGCTTTGTTGTCTACACTAATAAATGCTGGATTGCCAAAATGTCTGGCACTGTGTCAATTTGAGGCATGGAACCATAAACAATGTGGATCTTTATTTCTGAGTGTGACCCTCCATGGGATGATATATTGCTTGTTGTGAAATATAGCTTGTTGTCAAATAGATACTGTATTAGGGAAGTTTTGTAGCCGGAAACTGTCATAAATCTCTCACGCGTCCACGCAGTATTTCCAAGAAGTCAGGCTCGCAAACAATCCTGGCAAAGGGTTCTTTTCTACCTCTGAAAGGAATTCTTCTTCTTATCCATCTTGAAGTGACTCATGCCAATAAAAAAACATTGGCTGCTGAAAGGAATGACATTTGCCTGGGGTTTTCCATAACATGCCAATAGGTCATTTCCTCTATATTTACACAATTAACCTCCTCCTATATTATGAGGACCCCCACCCACTGCGGTGAGACTCATATGGAGGTGAAGGCCGGACAAAATGGTGCGAAAATCCAACTATTTCAGAGGATGGCAAAATGTTTGCACTTTCCCCAACCTGGCCTGCGGAGGGTGTGGTCGATATCGTCCAATATGGAGTCACCAATTGCTTCTTTTCACCTGGCAGGTAGCTGGGCTGGCAGGCAGCTGGGTGTTTAATACATTAAGACTGGGAATGCATCTGTGTGTCATTTTTTGATTCCTTTGGCTATTATTAATATAATACAAGCTCGTAGCGCAGCACTAGCTTGTAGATCTGTTATTTTTTGAAAAATCCTGAAAATGTGTGCAAATCTTTCAATATGTATATATATATATCTTTTTTTTTTCAAAGCGAACATTTGTAACTCAAATCTTTGCTTCTGGGGGATTCTACAAATGTCTCCTAACAGTTTTTTCAAAAGAATGTGTTGCTATAATAGTGGTTCTCAAACAAGGGCCACCCAAAATGAAATGTATTTGGCCGCGGACCACCGTCTCAGAACATTTTGTTCCAGGGACCCCCCCCAGAAGTAAAGGTTTGAGTAAAATATGCCTGCTTGAAAAAATGGATGTATTCAAAGATTTGCATACATTTTCAAGATTTTTCAAAAATAGCAGATCTACAAGCTCATAGCTATGAGTTTGTATATCTGCTATTTGTGAATAGCCAAAGTATAAAATAATGGTTTAAATGGTTACACAGATGTGTTCACCAATAGGCCTCTGTGGTGGTGGTCAAGTGTCACCCACTCCCTCTCAGCCTTTAAAGGTAGAGTAAATGTCAAAATAAGTGTTAAATAGCTCTAATTATTTTTTCTTCTTAATTTTTTCATTTTGTAACCCAGTTTTTTCACCCACTGTTCCAATTGTCTAAGTAATCCTGGGCGCTACACTCCCTCTGCCAGCCTAGGGAGAGCCTAGAGCCGAGCTCATGCCTCCTTCAATGCATGAGAGCTAGCAAGCCGCTTCTTATCACCTGACAGGGAGGAGGTTCCCTGGTTAGACATAGCTTGTGGAAGGAACACGTTATTCCAACCAGTTCCTTTCCCCTCCATCAGGCGCCTCGTCTGACCAAGGGGAGGCAGTATAGAGACCAGGATTACTGCATGTTTTTGTGAGGGTACGTATCCTAGGAGACACGGGGAGAACATGCAAACTTCACACAGAGAGGCCCTTTCGCCAACCCCACCTAGGGTATGGGCACTGATGACGCGGAGGAGAGAACACGCCCCCCAGTGCCCACAGCGTCCCCAAACCCAGGACCTTCTAGCTGTGAGGCGACAGCGCTACCGACTGCGCCACCGTTAAATAGCTCTAATTCTGATAGTACTCAGTAACAGGATTCTCCATGTCTCTCCAGCTCTTTATAAAACAGAAAATGCATTTTCAGGTCAGGATACCAATTTTATCCAATCAGGATATATATTAAATAAGTGAAATCGGAAGTGGTGACACAAAGAAATGAGCTGAACAAATTTGAACTGGAATGCTATAAAAATTAAGCTGATAAATGGGTACTCTCTCCTGATTGGCTGAAATGTTACCTAACTGAAAATTAATTTTCTATTTATTAAAGAGCTGGAGAGACAGGGAGACTCCTGTGACTGAACAAACACTATAGCAGCGATTACTATCAGAATATAGTGCTTTAACCTTTAAACAAAACTTTTTATTTTACCCAAAAATATCACTTACCCTACCTTTAATCTTAATTTGAATTCTGTCTTCTAAAATAAAGCGTAGTATCTGTCTAGCAGCTGGCGTCTAAGATTAGAATCAGGTGCTTGCTGTTATGTCTATTCAGTGTCCTTGTAAAGGCGCACGACCTGGCCAGCCATCCCAGCATATGTTTGGAGTTCACATCAGATTGGCCTGATATGAATTGATTCATTTTTGTTGTTTGGAGGGGAGAAGGTTTTTTAAAAGTCCCATTTGTTGTTGTTGTTGTTTAGTGTGGTGGCTCTCAAAGAGAGAGAGGGTCCGTGGCCAAATACATATCAAATTGTGGGTCTTTGACATGAAAAGGCGGGAGAGGTGGTGGTGGGGGGAAGGGGGGGAGGGGTGTTTGCTGTCAAAAAATGCTCTTTAAATGGAAGTGCAGGGGGCGCGAGGGGGGGGGGTTCAAGGTGCTTCAGGAAGAAGCAGCGTTGCTGTGATGATCGGAGGAGGAGGTGACATCACCACAACCGCTCTGCCAGCCATGACTTAACCCTAAACCAGGCTAGGTAACGTGTGTGTGTGTGTGTGTGTGTGTGTGTGTGTGTGTGTGTGTGTGTGTGTGTGTGTGTGTGTGTGTGTGTGTGTGTGTGTGTGTGTGTGTGTGTGTGTGTGTGTGTGTGTGTGTGTGTGTGTGTGTGTGTGTGCGCGATCATGTTTGTTGATATAACTTGGCCCATAATTTGGCTCAATAATATAGTGCTGCAGCACACATACACATATACACACGCACATATACACGCGCACAAACACACACACACACACACACACACACACACACACTCACACTCACACTCACACAAGGACTCAGCCTTGACTCTCCTCCTCCTGACCTCTCCTCCATTGCTTCGTAATGTGAAGTGAGGGGGTTTTAATCAGTCCCTACACACACACACACACACACACACACACACACACACACACACACACACACACACACACACACACACACACACACACACACACACACACACACACAGCCTGTACATCTGTACGGAGCCGTCAGGAGTTTGGTTTCCAACTCAGGAAAACACTTCCATACTCCCCGGGCTGAATTAGCAGGCCCCTAATTGTTGCAGCAGATAAGTTATAACGAGAGGACAAACGGCTCATAAAGAAACAGAGAAGAGGGAGAAAAAAGAAATCACGGAAATGTTGAAGCCGCTGGCCTCGTGAATTACATGTTCAGCTGAGCAGGGGTGGAAGAAGTACTTTTTGTATTTAAGTAAAAGCAGCACCACCACAATGTAGAAATACTGTTCAAGATAAGGTCCTGTATTCAAAATGTTACTTTTCAAAATGTTACTTTATTAAAATTGGTATCAAAGGAAAAGTACAGAATACATTTTTTTAAATAGTGCTTAACCCATTAAGACCGGGAATGCATCTGTGTCATTTTTAGATTTCTTTGGCTATTAAAAAATAGCAGATCTAAGTAAAGTACTTGTATTCAGTGGTGTAAAGTAACTAAGAACATTTACTCAAGTACTGTACTTAAGTACAATTTTGAGGTACTTTTACTTTACTGGAATATTTCCAATTTTCAGTAGTTTTACTTTTACTCCACTACATCTCACAGGCAAGTATTGTACCTTTACTCCACTACAATTTTTTTTTGTTTTAGTTTCGAGTTACTTTGCAGATTATTACATTATAAAATATACGTTAACCTATACATAGGCTATTTGAAAATAGCAGATCTACAAGCTCACAACGCGGCGTGATGCGACACGTTGTGAGCTTGTAGATCTGCTATTTTCAAACATTTTTTACTTTTGGTACTTTAAGTATATTTTGATGCCAATACTTTTGTACTTGTACTCAAGTAACATTTTGAACACAGGCCTTTTACTTTGTAACAGAGTATTTTTATTATTGTGGTATTGCCACTTTTACTCAAATCAAAAATCTGAGTACTTCTTCTTACACCACTGCTTGTACTTAGTGAATGTACTTAGTTACTTTCCACAACTTGTGAGTAGATGTTCAGCTGAGCTCACAGTCTGGCAGGTCCGCCAGGGAAAGAAGAGAAGCTTTTTTAACCAATGTCTCATTTTATTTTGGAAATGCAACTTCCCCGCGCCCCATCTGTTTTGTGTTGTTATTAATTCAGCTGACTTTTTTTTTTTGCTCCCTCTGACTTTTTTTCTCCTCTTTTTACGAGGGCTGGTTTACGCTTTTGTTTTTCCACCTCCTTCTCTCTTGTTCTTTCTCTTTCTTTCCCTTTCTCTTTCTCTCTCTCTTTCCCTTTTTCTTTCTCTCTCTCTCTCTCTGTGTCTGTCTGTGTCTCTCTCTCTCTTTCTCAACACGATGGTCATGTGCTCTTGGCAGTGAGCTGTTTCTCTCATCTTCTGTGTGTGTGTGTGTGTGTGTGTGTGTGTGTGTGTGTGGGGGGGGGGGGGCGGCATGCAGGAGAGAGTAGGCAAATAGGTGGCAACAGGGAGAGGAGGAAAGGTGAGGGAGGGAGAGAAAGAGAATATTATGCATAGAGTGAGTGAGAAAGGGACGAGGATTAAGAGGCAAGAATGGGAAAGATATTTATAGAAAAGGTTTGAGAGAGAGAGAGAGAGAGAGAGAGAGAGAGGCTGATCCTACGCATAAATGAGAGGGACATCGTGCATGCCACGCCGGGCCAAAATGCGTCCGGTACTGATTGTAAACAAATAGACTCCTGGGGGACTCCATTTTACCCCCCAAGGATTTTGCCCGGTATATGCCTATATCCCTAACCCAGGTGTCTTCAACGTTTTCAGGCCAAGGACCCCCTAGCTGAGAGAGAGATGAAGCAGGGACCCCCTACTCTATATTGCATAAAATTGTGTTTCAGATTAAAGTTTTTTTTTTCACTTAGTCTGCTATTTTTTCCCTCTACACCTATAGCCTCTTTGCCAAAAATAGCCGATCTACAAGCTCTCAACGCCTCGCAGCGCGAGGCGTTGAGAGCTTGTAGATCTGCTATTTTCGGCTGATGTTCCCCTCAGAAAAGGAATTCTAGGGTTCAAGTGGTTAATGTAAAAAAACTAAATCATATCACACAAAGATTTGGCGGACCCCCTATAGTAGCTCTGAGGACCCCCTAGGGGTCCCGGACCCCCTGTTGAAGACCCCTGCCCTAACCCTAACCATGACCTCACGGTAACTATGCCCAGCAATATAGAGAGAGTTACGTCACTAGCAATAGACTCCCACTGTAAGAATGGAATGCGGAAGTTATCTCTCTGTCTCAATGAGGAAGTTCCAATGTTTGGAACTACAGGAGGCAACATCCCGACTATGCCTAACTAAGCCTAACCTCAAAACCACGCCCACCCGAGGTCAGTGGTGGAAAGTAACTAAGTACATGTGCTCAAGTACTGTACTTAAGTATAATTTTGAGGTATTTGCACTTTACTTGAGTATTTCCAATTTCCAATACTTTTACTTCTACTCCACTACATCTCAGAGGCAAATATTGTACTTTTACTCCACCACAATTATTTTAACAAATTCATTTAGTTACTAGTTACTTTGTAGATTTTGATTATTATTACAAAACATACATTAACCACTTCAGCCCTATATATTTCGGCCATGTGAATATATAGAATATATAGAATATATGTCCATATATTGCGTCGCATTGCGACGCATTGTGAGCTTGTAGATCGGCTATTTTCAAAAGAGTTGTATACATTTCATACATTTGAAAACTTGTGAAATGGGACATTCTGCATTATTAATACTTTCTATTTTGGTACTCAAAGTACGTTTTGATGCAAATACTGTACTTTTACTCAAGTAAATTTTGAATTCTGTGCTTTTCACTTGTATTTCCACGTTGCAGTTACTTAAAGTCAAACATTTGAGTACTTTTTTTTCCACCACTGCCCGAGGCGAAAAGATGGAGACTCGTGACTCCTGGCCGCCTGATTTGAGTGAATTCAGAGATGCATTGGAATTGTGCGCGTGCGTGTGCGTGTATGTGCGTGCGTTGGGTTTGCTCTGCGGAACAGCAGGGTACTACTCTGCCATGGTCCTTATTGGCACCCATATCCCCCCAAGCTACATGCAGCACCACCACCCACCCACACCCTGAACTTTTTCTCTTACAGTTACAGTTATTTGCAGTTGAGTATGTATGCCAAACCCATGTGGAACAAAGGGTTTGAAACCCCCCAAAAAAGCATGTTTCTTTCATTTCGTGCTGTAGTCGTCAATCATCTCAAATGTATTTGAATTGTTAAGACATTTAATTTTAAGTCTCAGCCAGGGCCCATATTTGACTCTGTTGGAATGGATCTGGTCTGTCTGTCTGTCTCTGTGTGTCTGTGTGTCTGTGTGTCTGTCTGTCTGTCTGTCTGTCTGTCTGTGTCTCTCTCTCTCTTTCTCTCTCTCAGCATGCGATGGTTTTGGCAACATAGGAGCAAGTGGAAAATACCTCACTGCTCACGGCTGCTGAGACTTGCGGGCCCGGCTCTCATTTACAAGAGTGGGGGGGCCTTGTACAAATAATTTTCTTACTTACAAGGGGTCACCCACTTGTACGCACGCACGCACGCACGCACGCACACACACACACACACACACACACACACACACACACACACACACACACACACACACACACACACATACACACACACACACACACACACACACACACACACACACACACACACACACACACACACACACACACACACACACACACACACACGCTGTTGCATGGGAGGGTCCTGAAAGTGAGTGACAGCTGGGTCACTCCGTGTTCTAGAATGTTCACTTTAAAAATATATATATTCAGAAGATTTGCACACATTTTCACGATTTTTCAAAAATAGCAGATCTACAAGCTCATAGCGCGGCACTCAGTGCCGCGCTACGAGCTTGTATATCTGCTATTTTTGAATAGCCCAAAGTGTAAAATAATGCTTTTTAGCTCAAATTTAAAAATGAGACAGTTCCAGGTCTTAATGGGTTAAATCATGGAGGTAATTTTTTTTAGGCCTTTAGAGTCTCAGAGGCAAATATTGTAGGCTACGTTTTACTCCACTTCAATTAGTTTGCTTTAGTTACTAGTTATTTTGCAGATTTAGATGATTAATACAAAACCCGTATTGCGTTTTACTTACTAACAGAGTATTTTTATATTGCAGCATTTACTTAAGTAAGAGTACAGTACTTCTGCCACCATCTACTATCTACAAACAAATAATATAGGGCATTCAAAAGATTCAGTGACCTATACTGTATCTGTCCTGCAGTCATGTGTTTATGAATTGAATGCAAGGACCTCAATGGAAACAAGACCGCAAGGACTTTTTTTGGACGGACCTTTTAGACAAAGTGTTTTAACTGTACTTGTGCTGTTTCTGCCTAATAAAATACTCAATCAAAGACTAAAACTAATCAACCCCCTTTGTAGAAAACAGCATAAGAAAATGGAACTGAATTCCGATTTTTTTTTTGTTCAAAGCTTCCATCGAGTTCAGTGAAAGATTCAATAAGACTCCCTCTGTAGTAATAGTTTCCTAATCTGCCACAACACTAATTACCACACAACTCTCTACTTAGCCAATTAGACCTTGTGCTGGGTGATTTATAGACATAGATGTGACCACAGAGTCTCTAATGTTCCTTCCTCTTTTAAAACCAAATCAAGTGATCCTCACTTGATTTGGTTTTAAAAGAGGAAGAAACGTTTCAGTATCTTCCAGCGCGTGCAAATGAATGGCTTGTGATGAGGTGTTGTACTCTGAAACAAAAGTAACTCTAGAAGAATCTCTGTCCCCTTGTACAGTTTTAGTCACTTTACTAGCTGTATACATGTACGCAGCGGTGTAAAGTAACTAAGTACATTTTACTCAAGTACTGTAATTAAGTACAATTTCTAGGTATTTTTTACTTTACTGGAGTATTTCCAATTTTCAGTACTTTAACTGCTACTCCACTACATCTCAGAGGCAAATATTATACTTTAACTCCGCTACAATTATTTGAACATTTTAGTTAGTTACTTGTTTTGATTATTATCACAAATAGCTACAGTAACCACTTAAGCCCTGTATACATTTCGGCCATTTGAAAATAGCCGATCTACAAGATCACAATGCGTTGCATCGCGACGCATTGTGAGCTTGTAGATCGGCTATTTTAAAAAGAGTTTTTATACAATTGAATTTACACATTTGAAAACTTGTGAAATGGGACATTCTGCATAATGAGTACTTTCTACTTTTGGTACTTTAAAGGTAGGGTAAGTGATTTGCTTTGGTTAAAATAAGTGTTAAATAGCTCTATATTCTGATAGTACTCATTGCTATAGAGTGTTTGTTCAGTATTAGGAGTCTCCTTGTCTCTCCACCTCTTTATTAAACAGAAAATGCATTTTCGTTTCAGTTTCAGTTTCATTTCCAATTTTATCCAACCAGTATAGAGAACTCAATCAGGATACAGATTAAACAAGTGAAATTGGAACTGATGACACTAAGAAATGAGCAGCCAAAATTGGAACTGGAACACTATACAAATTAAGCTTAAAAAGGGGTACTTTCTCCTGATTGGCTGAGATTTTGACACCTACCGAAAAATGTATTTTCTGTTTATTAAAGAGCTGGAGAGACAGAGAGACATCTGTTACTGAAAAAAACACTCTATAGCAATGATTACTATCAGAATATAGTATTTTCACCTTTTAACAAAATACTTTTTGTTTTAACCAAAACATATCACTTACCCTACCTTTAAGTACATTTTGATACCAATACTTTTGTACTTTTACTGAAGTCAATTTTGAATTCCGGACTTTTACTACACTGCAGTATTGATACTTTAAATGTGAATACTTTTTCCACCACTGCATATACAGGCTATAGCACAATCAGTGCTTTGTTTTAAATCTCCTCTGAAAACACACCTGTTTTTCTATCTGCCTTTAATTGGCATTTCTACTGCTGTATTTTGTTTATGCTGTTGATAACGTGTTGTTTTTATTGCTTGGTTGGCTGCTGTTTTTAGCATGTCTGTAAAGCACTTTGTAACATTGTTTGGAAAAGCGCTATACAAATACATTCTTTACATTCATTATCATATCGTTTCTGTCCGGCAGAAACCTTGTATCTCCATAATTCATTTTCTTTCTTTGTCTTTCTCCTACGATTTTGTAACCCTTAATTTTCACCCAGTGCCAATGCCTAAGCTGTAATCATGGGCGCTGCTCTCCCCCTACCAGCCTGGGGAGAGCTCTGAACTGAGCTCATGCTTCCTTCAACGCATGAGGAGTTAGCAGGCCGCTTCTTATCACCTGACAGGGGGGAGTTTTCCCGGTAGGACGTAGCGTGTGGAAGGAACACGTTATCCCAACCAGTTCCTTTCTCCTCCATCAGGCGGGAGGCAGTATAGAGACCAGGATTACTGCATGTTTTTTTGTGAGGGTACACGGGCCACCTAGGGTATGGTATTTTTATGTTGAAAAACGGGACACCGGGTTGAAAGTGGTTAAGTCAGTCTGTGCAGGGACGTCACAGGCTCTCAGAAGGTGGGGGGGGGTGGACTTTTGGTGGACTATTACTATACCCCTTATTTTACACTTTGGCTATTCAAAAATAGCAGATATACAAGCTCATAGCGCGGCACCGAGTGCCGCGCTATGAGCTTGTAGATCTGCTATTTTTGAAAAATTGTGAAAAACATTTTTAACTGTCAAATGTAAACACATTTTGTATTTTAAAAATGTTGTGTTTTTTGGGCCGATTTTGTTAGTTTTTTTTTTTTCGTGTTTTGGTTACTTTATTTCGGTTTTAGGGTTAGGTTATTTCATTCTTATTTTTGCCTGATTTTACCGATTTATTATCAAAAAAAAAGTTTTTATTTTTGTCAAAAAGTGGGGGGGGTATGAAATCACACATCTCTGAGAGTGAGGGTGTCGCGTCGTACGCACAGTGAATGGCCGTGACGCCCCTGAGTCTGTGCGTTGAAAGGTATTAACAAGAAATTGTTACCAAAAAAAAACAACTACATTGGATCAATTGGAACACGTGGCTCTTTTATCCATTTGGTGAAAAGTAATGGTTTTGGACATGGTTTCTGCCTGACAGTGACAGTATAGTAGATTCTAGACAACACCTCTGTTGGAATCTATTATGCGTTTGGTCAGCCTTCACCTCAAATTCAGTTGGGTTCTCTACAAATGCTCTTGAGGCGTAAAAAACGGTGCATAAGGAATGTTCTTGTGTGTGTGTGTGTGTGTGTGTGTGTGTGTGTGCGTGTGCGGTGGTGGCTACATTCCCACAAGACACTATTCCTATCAGTGGGTTTTCCATAAATGGAAGTGTTGCGGTATCCATCATCCCCTGAAATATGCAAGTCTTAAGGGTATGTTCACACACTAACACCTTTTATAAAGAAAGTAAAGCCTGTCAGCTCTACTGCCCAGCCATGGCTGCTTGCTTTGAGTCACCTGGAGCTCGTATTAATTGAGATATATTAATAGGCCTGCCTTTAAAAAGCGTCTGTGTCATTTTACATTTTTGCGTTGGCTATTCAAAAATAGCAGATGTACAAGCTCGGAGCAAGCGTCACTTCGTGCCGCGCTGTGAGCTTGTACATCTGCTATTTTTGAACACATATAAAAAATCTTGAAAGTGAAGAATCTTGAATGATTTTGAATTACGAAAAAGTGTGAGACCTAGGGATTTAGAGGGCATTTGTAGAATTGGTCTCTGGGTCTTAATGGGTTAAGAAATTACGACTCCATGATGAATATAGAGAGTACAACGTAATAATATTAGGTCATTATATAATGTTTTTCTTTTAGGCAGAAGAGGAGGAGGGATGCTGGTGGCAGTGGGGTGTGGGTGCCTCCGTAGCCGATAGTGGAGCGTATAGATTGTCAGGTTGGATGAGCAGCGCTGCATTTTGTGTAGTGTCGTGATTGGACAGCTGATAAAAAGCGGTCCACGTCATAATATAAGCACATTTCTGATCAACTTTTCAAAGCACTCGGTTCGGCCAGAAAGGGCACTCTGATCAGCGCCTTCTAAAAGCAGCCGCTACAGTATATGCGGTCGCATTAAAGGGGAAATCCACCCATTTTCAATATTTAACTATGTCATTAATATAGCATAAAGGAGTTGTGTGGAAATAAGAAAAAAGTTCCCCCCTTTCTGTGTTGCCTTGAACTGGAGGATTGATTTTGGGTTTAACATTGCAAATTACAACATGATGACTCATCGTGTTGTAATTTGCCATGTTAAACCCAAAATCAATCTTCCAGTTCAAGGCAATACAGAAAGGGGGGAACTTTTTTCTTATTTCGACACAACTCCTTTATGCTATATTAATGACATAGTTAAATATTGAAAATGGGTGGATTTCCCCTTTAAGTGCTTAGTGTGAATTCTACCTAAGAGGTTTGATTGATTGAATTGATTGATTGATTGAAATTTTTATTAGGCAAAAGAATGTAAAACAACACAGGTCAATCTGTTTATTACTGTATTCCATGCAATATCTGGGAGTGGGAGTGGGATGTGTGCACCATTAATGTAGCCTATAGTCTCGCCCCTAACCCTATAACATTTTTCAAATGTTAGGTTTTTACTTTTTGTACATTCCTCTCAAAAGGAGAGGAATTTGGAAGCTGCAGCCAGTCCACTCCTTGATGTTGTCCATCCAGGACTTTCTCTGCCTGCCTCTTCTTCATGACAGTATCATGACAGTATCATGACAGTATCATGTCAGTATCATGGTCAGTATCATGGTCAGTATCATGGTCAGTATCATGGTCAGTATCATGGTCAGTATCATGTCAGTATCATGGTCAGTATCATGGTCAGTATCATGTCAGTATCATGTCAGTATCATGTCAGTATCATGTCAGTATCATGGTCAGTATCATGTCAGTATCATGGTCAGTATCATGTCAGTATCATGTCAGTATCATGACAGTATCATGTCAGTATCATGGTCAGTATCATGGTCAGTATCATGGTCAGTATCATGGTCAGTATCATGTCAGTATCATGGTCAGTATCATGGTCAGTATCATGTCAGTATCATGTCAGTATCATGTCAGTATCATGTCAGTATCATGTCAGTATCATGGTCAGTATCATGTCAGTATCATGGTCAGTATCATGTCAGTATCATGGTCAGTATCATGTCAGTATCATGGTCAGTATCATGGTCAGTATCATGGTCAGTATCATGTCAGTATCATGGTCACTGCACCTTGAGATTTTGACTTGCCCATTGGTGTGCCTTGGGCACAAAAAGTTTGAAAACCACTGAAGGAACTCCTTGAAGTTGGTACCAGTATTTGGTACCGAGGAAGAATGACATAGCAGCCAGGCCATCGGCATGGGGTATATATTACAATAGAAATAAAAACGATTTCCTAAATATCATCTTTCAAATCAAATTGAAAAAACGTATGCTAAATTAAAATAAAACTTGAAATAAATGAGTCACATCTATTTTTGTTCAACACTGTCACACCACAAACTTCAAAATAGGGCATTAATTTATGAAAAAAATCATACTGGACAACAAATATGGACATACAAGGTTTCGGCCTGACAGCCATGATATGCATTATCATACAGATAATTGTACGTAGACATAGACATCTAATCTAGATAAAACATGAATAGGACTATATGCTTGTGTGTGAGCGTGCATCACGGCAAACATCCGTGCAAATACAAGGGCACATTTTCCGTTGTGCACACACACCGTGCCAAATATCCATGCAGTTAAGCAGTCTTTCATGCATGCCTCTCTGTGTGCATGCAAGTCTACTCATACCTCCTCCTGCCCACACAGTAAAGTCCTCAGTGATCATGTAACACATCCTTCAGTTGACCGGGGTCCCCCAGGGGTCAGTACTTGGCCACCTCGTTTTTTTTTTACCATCTATGTTCATTCTAAGGAATGTAGGTGTTTCCTTCTAAAATGGAGGTGTGTCTTTCATCTCATATATACCCACCGGGGAAAAGCCTTTTTTACCCACCCTTTTCTGCAAAGTGTGGGCGTGATCTTTGATGTGGGTGTTGCGTCATCCCTGCACTGAGTGACTTCCCAACAAAGCCCTGGACAGACTGCAGTATGTGCAAAACTCAGCCGACAGAGTGCTGACCCGTACCAAGCCCTGGCAGCACATCACCCCCACCCTCAAACACCTACACTGCGCTTCTGGTTAAGTTCCGCATCACCTACAAACTGCTCCTCCTCACCTATAAAGCTCTCCATGCCCATGATTACACCCCAGTGCGGAACCTGAGGTCTTCTGACTTGGGGCTCCTCACCATCCCTCACACCAATAAGCAGACCCTTGATGATAGAGCTTTCAGTGTGGCAACCCCTGACCTCTGGAAATCTCTCCCCATGGAGGTTCGCCAGACGCCAACATTGGACTCTTTCAAGTCTGCACTGAAGAGACACGTCAGGCTTTTGTCAAATAGTTTGTTTATTTTTGTAATTGTAAAGCGTCCTTGGGTTTTTGAAAGGCGCTATTATAAATTCAAATTCAAATGAGTTGACAGTACTATTCAAGGGGTTTTGCTTGCCTCAAGCTGGTATAAATGATGACTGTGTCATTTTTCTACACCAAATCTCTTCGCCAAACAGGTTCACAACATGCAGTGTTGGAAAGTAACTAAGTACATGTACTCAAGTACTAACTTTTACTTTACAGGAGTATTTACAAATTTCAATTACAAATATTCTACAAATCTTAGAGACAAATATTGTACTTTTTACTCAACTACAATTATTTGAAAACTTTAGTTATTAACAAGTAAGACGCGCGAACGCAGCTCGAAAATATTGTGTATTTACGGACTCTGTGTGTGTGTTTGTGTGTGTGTGTGTGTGTGTGTGTGTTTGTGTTTTGATTGTAGCTGCACTCTGGCGCCCTCTGTCGGCCGCACCCAGGCAGTGCACTGCACACAGACACACAGACACACACACACACACACACAAGCCGAGCAGACTTTCATAGTAAGCTCCACTTGGGCGGAGGCGCGCCTCCTTCCGCGTTCGCAATGACTTCGTAGATTTCGATTATTGTTAAAAAAACATACGTTAACCACTTTTAGCTATTTGACTATTTGAAAATAGCAGGTCTACAAGCTCAACACGTCGTGTTGTGTGCTTGTAGATCTGCTATTTTCAAAAATGTTACACATATGATACGTTTAGGAAAAGTAGACATAATGACTACTTTTACTTTTGGTACTCTAAGTATATATTGATGCCAATACTTTTGTACTTTTACTTGTAACAAGTCCTTGTAATGAGTTCTTGGTAAATGATAAATGGTGCATTTATATAGCGCTTTTATCCAAAGCGCCTTACATAGATTGTGCATTACATTCACCCATTCACACACACATGCATACACCGACAGCGGAGGAAACCATGCAAGGCACCAACCTGCTCATTGGGAGCAATTAGGGGTTCAGCGTCTTGCTCAAGGACACTTCGACACTCTAGGGGAGCCCGGGATCGAACTGGAAACCTCACGGCTTCCATCCAACCGCTCTACCGGCCACTCTACCCCTGAGCCACTGACGCTCCTAAATTCTTCATTGCAGTATTGATACTTTTACTTAAGTAAAACATTTGAGTACTTTTCCCACCACTGACAATATGCTTGTCGAATGTTCGCCTATTATGACATGCCCAGAATAGCCAGAATAGGGACGCGAGGGTTCATGTGGTTCACTCTGAGAGTGTAAAAATGGCACCATTTCTACACAGTTGTACACTTTCAGCATTCAATTAAAACTCAGAATGTTACTGTCTAGTTGAGCCATCTCTCATAAGCCTGTCTGTACTGATGTAGGTCATACCATGACCGGCTTCACTTATGTGTGTCTATCTTCAATTATGGATATTAGTACCAAGAACACACAGGCTATCTTCTCCTTTGATGTGTTGATTCTTAACTTGATATGTATGTGAGTGTTATGTGTGTATACTGTACACATGTGCACGTGTGTGTTCAGGCATGCATGACCTTCCCTGAAACCCTGTGACCTGCCACATACTGTATGAAGAATACATCTTGGGGGGAAAAAAAGAAACATTCTTGAATTGAATATTATCATCAATTTATCATTCAGTTGTTGGAATTATGTCTGTCATGTCTCCGGTAATGGTTCTGTACCATTATTTTCCCTATTTTATTTCATTCGTTGCTGTCGGTAGAAACCTGCATGCAAGGTAGAAACCTTGCATGTCCAAAACCATCCATTTTTTAATTATAAGCTTTTTAAACAAAATACAATTGGGAGCGCTGATGGCAGATGGCAGTGCAGATGCAGACTTCTATAAAAACTGTGCATTCTTGTTACCTGATCTATTTAGGCCTACGATGTACAACTTAAATGTGATACTTCAACATTTTCCAACTTTTTTCTTTTTTGTGTTCTACAGCACACAGACACATTTTTATGGCTCGCGACTCGTGAGTAAATATCACTTTTTTTTTTGGTCTTCCATCAATAACATATATATGTCTGAGGACCCCCAGGGGTCCTTGGTGGGGTACCAGGGGGTCCCCAGCAAAATGTGTTAATAAAGCGTCACAATCATTTCAACCCCTCTATCCATATTTTATACTTTGGCAATTCGAAAAATCGTGAAAGTGTGTGAAAATCTTTGAATATATATATATATTTTTTTTAAAAGTGAACATTTGTAACTCAAATCTTGGCTTCTGGGGGTCCCTGGAACAAAATATTTTGAGATGGTGGTCCGCGGCCAAATACATATCATGTACTTGACATGAAAAGGTTTGAGAACCACTGAGCTCAGGGCCGGACTGGGACCAAAATTCAGCCCTGGCATTTTGGTCCGGACCGTCAACCGGGGGGGCGGGGCGTTTCACTGTTTCAGCCCAGCCCTGCACATGAACTCTGCGGCCGCACTGAGGCGCCTGCTGGAAAGCATCCCAGCCCAAACATTAACGTAACTAATAATTGGGCCGCGCGACTCGGATATGACCGTAATAACCCTAAAACATTTTTAAAAATATATTTAAAAAAATAATAATAATAATAATAATAATAATAATGTTTTATTTATTTTTTTGGGGGCCAGTGGCCCACTGGCCCAGCGGCCCACCGGGCATTTGCCCGGTACGCCAAATGGCCAGTCCGCCGCTGACTGAGCTAAACAGTTTGTGACAGGGGCGTCACGGCCATTCACTGTGCGTACGACGCGACACCCTCACTCATACAAATCCGTGCTTTCATACCCCCCACTTTTTGAAAAAATAAAAAATAATTTTTTTTTTTGATAATAAATCGGTAAAATCAAGCAAAAATAAGAATGAAATAACCTAACCCTAACCCTAAAACCTTTTACTTGTAACAGAGTATTTCGACATTAACAGGATTGATACTTTTACTTAAGTAAAAGTACTTTTTGGCTGCATGGAGAGTTTGACCCAAAAGACAGACATGTGGTCACAGGAAGTGTTGGGGTTGTTGGGAGGTTCAACCCAAGGTCAAACTCAACTGCTGTAATGGGTGTTGACATGGTGCTGTGATTGGAGGGCTTTGACCCCTCTCTCTCTCTCTCTCTCTCTCTCTCTCTCTCTCTCTCTCTCTCTCTCTCTCTCTCTCTCTCTCTCTCTCTCTCTCTCTCGAGGTCAAGTGTCAGAGGTCAAAGTGAATGTTGTCTTACCCCTCCATGATAGAGTAGGTCGAGAGAGGGTCACAGAGGGGGGGGGGGGGGGGGGGGGGGGGGGGTCATTCAAGGTGATAGGGTTTCACTGCTCAACATTTGAGCTTGGCTATTGATTCTGTCTGGGGGGGTTACCTGGGGGTCCCCAGCAGAATGTATTAATATAGCGTCACAATCATTTTAACCACTTTAACCATTATTGTATACTTTGGCTAAAAAGTAAAAGTTGCAATACCACGATGTAGAAATACTCTGTTACAAGTAAAAGTTCTGTGTTCCAAATACGACATTAGTAAAAGTAAAATATATATATATATATATTGACATAGAAATGACTTACATAAAAGTATTCGTTATGCATTATGGCCCATTTCACAATCATTTTATTGGATTGCACTTACAGTAGTTGCATCAATGTGTTGCAGCTGGTAAAGCTGGGGCTTATTTTAATTACTTGTACATCTGGGTAGCTTAACCTATTATAATAGATCATTTATTCCATCATATAGGTTTTTTTTATCCTCAATGTCTATTTTTCTGTTGTTTTTGTCTTTTAATCACTTTCTGTGAGAAGTGCTATATAAATACAATATACTTACTTACTTACATTTTTTTTTAAAAGTCTAAATTGGCAAAGTAACAAGTAACTAAAGCTATCAAATAACTGCAGTGGTGTAAAAAGTATAATATTTGCCTCTGAGGTGTAGTGGAATAGTATAACATATTTTAAAAATGTAATTATTAGAGTAAAAGTATCTCAAAATTATACTTAAGTACATTCCTTGAGTAAATGTACTTAGTTTCTTCTCACCACCAATCTTACTGTATATCTCTGTTATCTCGCTATCTTTTCATACTCGTTTTTGTCACGTTCTCCTTTTGGTGAGGTGTGTATGTGGCGCTACGCATCCTGAGCATGCGAAGGAAACGGAGCTGAGGAGAGCGCTGTGGCGCGTGGAAGGAACGTGTGATGGCAGGCCTGCAGGGTCATGTTATTATGACCATGTGACACGCTGGTCACGGGAAGATGCACTCTGGCCAACCACCCTGGCACCACCAAAGCATAGTGGTGCAGCACAGGGCTTAATGTGAGCAGTGGCGTGCACAGACATTTTGAGGGGCAGGTGCTCAAGTAAATTATACTTTTTTTGGTTTACTTGGTCTGCTCTTTTTTCCCTCTACACCTATACCTCTTTGCCAAAAATAGCCGATCTACAAGCCCACAACGCCTCGCGCTGCGAGGCGTTGTGGGCTTGTAGATCGGCTATTTTTGGCTAAAGTTCTCCTCAGAAAAGGGATGCTATAGGTTTCGAGTGGTTATGGTAAAAAGAAAAATCATATCACATAAAGATTTGGCGGACCCCCTGTAGTAACTCTGAGTCCTGGTCCCCCTGTTGAAGACCCCTGCTGTAAACTGGGGAAAAAAGAGCACTTCTGGTCAAGAGGGCAAAGGGCAGGGGCTCTAGCACCACCTAGAGTCTATCTGTGCACGTCCCTGAATGTGAGTGTCACTCACCACCAGTGGTGTAAAGTAACTAAGTACATTTACTCAAGTACTGTACTTAAGTACAATTCTGAGGTATTTTTACTTTACTGGAGTATTTCCAATGTTCTGTACTTTTACTTCTAGCCCACTACATCTCAAGAGGCAAATATTGTACTTTTACTCCACTACAATTATTTGAAAACCTTAGTTGCTTGTTACTTTGCAGATATAAATGATTACATTATAAAACATACATTAACCACTTTAGCCCTATTTTATACCGAGGCTATTTGAAAATAGCAGATCTACAAGCTAGCAGATCTTGTAAGCTTGTAGATCTACTAGTTTGACGTTTTTTTTTGGCTGAATTTGGGCGGAACTAATGTTTGGTGCACCGTGTTACCGCCCGGAGGTTTTGTAACGTCGCACGCTCAGTGTTGCCATGTCCGTCTGCTCATTATAAGCGACTTTGGGTTAGTTTTTCTCTAAAGTCGCTTGTAAATATTGGTGGTTGCGTTTTTTTGTTTCTTAAAAGAGCAGTTGTGAGCTTGCAGATCGGCTATTTTCAAATAGCCAATGTATGTGTTTAAAGGGCGAAGGGCTCGCTTCTTTTGGGCTTAATTTCATAGACCTGGTTGCTTGCTTCACTTGCAAAACCTGGCAACTCTGTTGAAAGAAAAACATCTTGGCTGTTTTCTTTCTTGTCAGGCAGAACTGTTGTTTATAAAGACGATAACGTGGTTAATAATGTTTTCTTTGGGATGTACATGACACGAAAATGATGGAAATATTAACGTGACTGGGATGGGAATACGGACATTACCGTGAGTGACTGCAAAGACATAGTAAGTGGCAAATGTTTAATTACTATTAGCCAACTCTTGCTAATGGCGTTCCCTTCCGGTGTGGTTCGCTGCTGAGCCAAAATATCGATGAAAGAAAATAAATATGCTCCAAAGAGCCAAATGTATAGTGAACAATTAAAAGTAGACAAAACAAAGCCTAAACAAACAAAGGATGTTGTGGCGAACTTTGTACTGAAATTCGACATGTTCTTGTTGTATAACATAGCTAAACAATGAAAAGAAGAGGACAGTGATAACAGGACACGAAAGGAAGCGCTGAATTCTTTGCTTTGTATTATAAAAAAAGAAGAAGATGGAAGATAGATGGTCTGACTCTCATACTCACTCTCTCTCTCTCTCTTTCTGTCTTTCTCTCTTTCTCTACTCGTATTGACAGACAAACAAAACATTTCACACACTTAAACACATATTGGACATATATGTCGAGGCGGTAGAGCTGGGGTGTGTGTGTGTGTGTGTGTGTGTGTGTGTGTGTGTGTGTGTGTGTGTGTGTGTGTGTGTGTGTGTGTGTGTGTGTGTGTGTGTGTGTGTGTGTGTGTGTGTGTGTGTGTGTGTGTGTGTGTGTGTGTGTGTCCAAAAGTATCTGTGAAGCCATCGATGACACCATAGAGTTGACCTCTGACACGGGATGTCACCTTTACCCTGTAAATGACCCCCTTTGTGTGTGTGTGTGTGTGTGTGTGCGTGTGTGCGTATGCGCGTGCATGTGTGCGTGTGCGTGTGTGCGTTGACTCTGGGACATAATACATAAGCCTATTTGACAGAGAGGGAAGGCAATGAACTCTGTGTTTAACAACTCTGAATGAGTGTTAGGTTTCTACTCTCTCTCTTTCTGTCTGTCTGTCTGTCTGTCTGTCTGTCTGTCTGTCTGTCTCTCTCTGTCTCTCTCTCTCGCTCTCGCTCTCTCGCTCTCTCGCTCTCTCTCTCTCTATGGTTTCCACACCCAAACAGCCATAACCTTGTTTCTGCTATCTGTCCACTAATCAGAACCACATACATCTCTAAAGCTGGTTGACCACACTTGTGCCGCTTCACTAGCATTTATTAAATGTCATGCCACTGACCCATTGAAAATACATTATTATAAAAATAGCGTGGTGGATGATGAGAACCTTCTTCTGGATTCCACTTTGAAGCGATTTGTACGGTAGGCTATGCTTAGACGCCAGGTGCCATTTTTAAACCGCTTCAAACTGACCGTCAGTGGTGTAAAGTAACTAAGTACATGTACTCAAGTACAGTACTTCAGTATAATTTTGAGGTATTTGTACTTTACTTGAGTATTTTCAATTTCCAATAATTTTACTTCTACTCCACTACATCTCAGAGGCAACTATCGTACTTTCACTCCACTACAATTATTTGAAAAATGTAGTTACTAGTTACTTTGTAGTTTTTTTTAATGCATCGCAACGCATTGCTATTTTCAAAACATTTTTAGACATTTTAGACATTTGAAAACTTGTGAAATGGGACATTCTGCATAATGAGTACTTTCTATTTTTGATACTTTAAGTACATTTTGACACCGACACTTTTGTACTTTTACTCAAGTAAAGTTTGAATTGATTGATTGATTGATTGATTGATGTACTTTATTTAGTAAGACATGAGAATATCAGTACATGGAAGTACAAATTCACAATACAAGGTCTACTAAACTGGAAGACTCATTAAGCACTGAGCTTTTTTAAGATGAGATCCCATGCACACAAATCATGATGACATATAAGAGACAGACAGATATACACAGTACACACAACTATACGGAATGTCATACAATCAGTTTACAGGTTACTGGTATGAAGAGTGAAAAATATGTACAAGAGAAGAAGAAAAAAGGGGATGAGGGGAGGGGGGGGGGGGTAGATTAAGACTTGGACAGGGCCATTTTCGAATTGCAGCCTCCTGAAGGTGTATCTTTGGGCAGTTTTGAAAGTGAGTAGGGTTTTACACTCCTTTTGGTAGGGCATTCCACATTTTGATGAATAGCATGAGAACGAGTTAATTCCCTTTGTTGAGCCAACAAAGGGTTGAACATGATTTGTGGAGCTGCCTCTGGTGTTATGATCATGGACTTCATTAACATTTTGGAAGTATTTTGACAAATACAGGGGGATCCCAATGTTGTGGTGTATCTTGAAGACCAGGCCCATAGCAAGTTGCTGTACTCTGTCCTCAACCCTAAGCCATCCAATCCTATCAAAATGAGCAGGGGTTAGATGGGTTTTGTGATTGAGGCCAAGAAGTAGCCTTACTAGTTTGTTTTGGGATGTTTGGAGCCTTGTTTTTAAGGCCTTGGAGGTGCTGTGATACCATGAAGTGCATGCATAATCATAATAACCTTGTATGAGGACCCCTGCAAGAATCTTCAGAGTATTCTTACTGACTAGAGGTCCAATTCCGGACTTTAACTTGTAACGGAGTACTTCTACATTGCAGTATTGATACTTTTACTTAAGTAAAAAAAGAAATGGAGTACCTTTTCCACCTCTGGCAATAACAATGTGAAAGGGCGTAATCCTAGTACACATGCGTTAGATGCAGGTGCAAGGTGCAGTGTCACGCGCTGCCGTGTAAAAAAACGCTGAGCAATCAGACAGCCTTTTCACTGAACAGAATGTGCCATGCGATCCTGTTCACTCGCCATCTGATAAAGGCAGACACAGATGTAGGTTACTGTCGGTGTGTGTATGCGTCTACTGTGCGGCGAGGCGCAGCCAGCCAAAGGCCATGCATGTCCAACCCACCGCTGATTAGTATCGCATTATTGTTCCTTATCGCTGCATGCCACAGCCATTCTGGAGAGAGATGGACCTATAGATAGCAGTGGTGGAAAGTAACTAGTAAAGTACATTTACTCACTACTGTACCTAAGTACAATTTTGAGGCATTTTTCTTTTACTTTACTGGAGCATTTCCAGTTTTCGGTACTTTTACTTCTACTCCACTACATCTCGGCACATTTTGTATTTTTTACTACTTTACAGATTTAGATTATTATTACAAAACATACATTAACCACTTCAGCCCTAAATACATTTTGGCCATTAGAAAATAGCCGATCTACAAGTTCACAAAGTGTCGCGATGCGACGCATTGTGAGCTTGCACATTAGGTATTTTGTTGTTTGTCATGTCTTATGTGTGATTATTATGTTTAACTTGATTGTTATGTTTAACTACTTGTTTATTATTTTTTAGGTGAGAACCCTTTATAAGCCCTTTATGGGTTTCTTTTTCTCATCTGCACTTATTTCTGTATTGTTTTTAATAATGTTACCTTTGTAATGTTTATTATTGTGCGAATGAATAAATCAAAATAAATCAAGCTTGTAGATCTGCTTTTTTAGACTTTTGAAAACTTGTGAAATTTTTTTTTTTTTGCGCGTTGTTTTTGAACTAATGTGGTTCATTGTACGTGTCAGTGTTACACCTTGCACTTGGACCTAAATCCTCGATATGTCCCTCGTGCGAAGCATCACGCCAAATGTCCTTGTTTTGACGGAGTGTCTTGAAAGGCGTCTTTCAGTCTCCGAACAGACAGGCAAATTCTGCAGGGCTCCCACACACACTTTCACTGCTGAACGCAGCCCTTTCATCTGGTTTCTGGTTTAGTCATGAAGCCAGCAACGCATGTATGCATGCAGCACAAAGGACATCCTGTGTGTTTGAGCATCTCTCACATCAAACAGGCCCTCACACCTACGTATGCTGGGGAACTCTGTTTGTGTGTGTGTGTGTGTGTGTGTGTGTGTGTGTGTGTGTGTGTGTGTGTGTGTGTGTGTGTGTGTGTGTGTGTGTGTGTGTGTGTGTGTGTGTGTGTGTGTGTGTGTGTGTGTGTGTGTGTGTGTGTGTGTGTGTGTGTGTGTGTGTGTGTGTGTGTGTGTGTGCGTTTTTATTATACTTGTGAGGGCCAGCGTCTACAAGAAATTGAGAAGTAAACATTGTGAGGATTAGGCATTTAGAGGTTATGTTTAGGGGTTGATGTTAAAGGGATAGTTCACCCCCTTCATGGGGTGTTTAATCGATAGAAAAAAAAGTCATTTTGGGGTTGAACTATCCCTTTAAAAGAGTTATGCCTCATTTATACTTAGTTGCGCACTGGTGTTTTGCACCGAAAATAGATATATAATGGATAGATATAGGCATGTCAAAATGGCAAAGAATAAATACATGGCTAAAATGATGACGTTCTCACAAGTATAGTAAGGGTCCCACACTGCCCGATATTTGAAGTGGTCAGCAAGTAAACAGATCGTTAAGCACTTCACACTACCCGAGTCTCTTTCTTGAAATCGGGCTATATATATATCGTTGTGGTACTCGCACGATTGATTGGTCGGCGACAGGGGTTCACTCATTGCAAGATATTTCACCACGATGTGATCCCGACCCAATACATAATAGTTTTTTATTCCAAACGTCTCACAAAAACGTGAAAGGCTCCTGTGATATATGCGCGAGACCGAGGCAGGACAGTAATGATTGACATTAGATAATTCTATGCGGGAGGTGCGTGGCTGTAATGTGCTCTCATTGGCTGTAGCGTGGCTCTCGACCAGGGCCGACAGACCAAAATATCACACGTGCTAGAAATCTGAAACTGGTCGGGGAAGGATGTCGGCGATAGCATTTATCGGGGGTGGATCATCTAGGAGTACCTTACACACAGTGGTGGAAAGTAACTAAGTACATTTACTTAAGTACTGTACTTATGTACAATTTTGAGGTGTTTGTACTTTACTTGAGTATTTCCAATTTCCAATACTTTTACTTCTACTCCACTACATCTCAGAGGCAAATATTGTACTATTACTCCACTACAATTATTTCAAAAACTTTAGTTACTTTGCAGATATAAATTATTACATTATAAAACACACATTAACCACTTTAGCCCTATTTTATACCTAGGCTATTTGAAAATAGCCGATCTACAAGCTCACAACGCGTCGCGATACGACGCGTTGTGAGCTTGTAGATCTGCTATTTTCAAATATTTTTGTGCTTTTACTTTTGATACTTAAAGTACATTTTGATGCCAATACTTTTGTACTTTTACTCACAAGTACATTTTTAATTCTGGACTTTTACTTGTAACAGAGTATTTTTATATAGCAGTATTGGTACTTTTACTTACACACTGCGCGATCAACACCTCGACGGGAAACGCCCGATCTTGACTGAAAAAAGCTCCCCGACAGACAAATCGGGTCAAATATCGTACAGTGTGTAGGGGTCTTAAGTGCGCGTGTGTGTGTGTGTGTGTGTGTGTGTGTGTGTGTGTGTGTGTGTGTGTGTGTGTGTGTGTGTGTGTGTGTGTGTGTGTGTGTGTGTGTGTGTGTGTGTGTGTGTGTGTGTGTGTGTGTGTGTGTGTGTGCGTGTGTGTTAGCGTGTGAGACAGGAGCCAGCAGAGAGGAAACACCTACATCTCACAGAACAACAACATGGCCTGCCGTCTTCCAAACCACAAAGGCAAATGTCAGATTCATCACATCACTGCAGAGGAAAGCCAAGCCCCCAGTTCTCAACAAAACAACACACTCTCAGTGGTGCATGGAGAGTAACATCATGTTAACCACTTAAACCCCATTAAGACCGGGAACACATCTGTGTCATTTTAAGATTTCTTTGGCTCTATAAAAATAGCAGATATACAAGCTCATAGCACGGCACCGAGTGCAGCGCTACGAGCTTGTAGATCTGCTTTTTTTTTTTTTAATCGTGAAAATGTGTGCAAATCTTTAGTTTGAATATATATATATATATACTTTTTTAAATCGAAAGTTTTTAAATCAAATCAGGGTTTTTTTTTTAAGTTTTTTTTTTATTTTTATTTTTTACTTATGTTGCTATATTTTCAATGGTTTTCAAACTTTTTTCATGTCAAGGACCCCCAAAATAATATGTATTTGTCCGCGGACCCCCTCCCATCTAAAAAATATTTTGTTCCAGGGACCCCCAGAAGCAAAGATTTGAGTTAAAAATGATTTGCACAAATTTTCAAGATTTTTCAAAAAAATAGCAGATCTACAAGCTCATAGCGCGGCACTCGGTGCCGCGCTATGAGCTTGTACATGTGCTATTTTTGAATAGCCAAAGAAATATTAAAATGACACAGATGCGTTCCCGGTCTTAAAGGGTTAAGACCGGGAACGCATCTGTGTCATTTTAAGATTTCTTTGGCTATTAAAAAATAGCAGATATACAAGCTCATAAAGGAACAAAACATTTTGAGATCGGGGTCCTCGGCCAAATGCATAATCGGAAAATCTTAACAGTATGTTGCTATACCAACTTTTTCATGTCAAGGACCCCCAAAATGATATGCATTTGGCCGCGGACCCCCATCTCAAAATATGTTGTTCCAGGGACCCCCAGAAGCACAGATCAGAGTTACAAATGTTTGCTTTAAACCACACATTTTCACAATGTTCACAAATAATAGCAGATCTACAAGCTCATAGTGCGGCACTCTGTGCTATTCTGTAATAGCCTAAAAATCTAAAATGACACAAGATGCTTTCCCGGTCTAAATGGGTTAAACCCCATATGGTTGAGCGAAGTCCCTCAATGTTCTGTGCCAGTGTCTTTTCTGTTTTCAGTTATTGTGTGGGGAAAGCTTTCGCAGAAAACAGCAGATCGACAAGCTCACAATGCGTCGCAGAATACAGATTCAAGTGGTTCCTTTACTCAAGTACTGCACTTGACAATTTTGAGATTCTTTTGCTTTACTTGAGTATTTCCATTTCTTGATACTTTATATACTCCACTACAATTATTTGGCAGCTTTAGTTATGGGTTGCTTTGCAGATTTAGATGATTCATACTTAATACATTATTCTTTTCCCTCAAAAATAACAGATCTATAAGTTCACAATGCGTTGCATTGTTGTGTCTTTGATAACCTGTGTGTGTGTGTGTGTGTGTGTGTGTGTGTGTGTGTAGAGGGGTTACATGAGTAAACTGTAGACGTCTTTTGTCTCATTATATATCTCATTGGTTGTTTAAGATCAGTAGTCGGAGAAGAAAACGGGGTAATCGGCTCGGTCAACACGCTTATCTCTGCTATGGCCATTTACCACCTGTTCCACACACACACACACACGCACACGCACACGCACACGCACACGCACACGCACACACACACAGTAGAATCAACACCCACTGCAGGCCAGTGTGCGTGTGTGTGCGTGTGCGTGTGTGTGTGTGTGTTTGTGTGTGCGTGCATGCTGCTTACCCACAGGCAAGTCAGCAGCACACCTGTGTTTTTGGTCTCATTCCAAGTGCGTGTCTCTCTATTTTACAGATCTTTTATGATTGACCATAATGCGCGTCCTGCGAGATAAGCTGGATGTTGATACATCGGTGGATCATTAACCATAATTAAGGTCTCTGGGACGTCAGAATAAGTCTGTCTCGGCGCCAAGTGCAGCGTGTCAAAGGGCATGTGTGCACAATCAAATGGCACATCATCAAGTTATGATCCCTCGCTCACACAGTAAAATCCTGCAGAGAGAGGGAGAGCAAGAAGAAAAACAGGACACAAACATGTCAAAACATAGAAAAGATATATATGCATTTATACACATGGCATAGAGAAGTAGCAGGTATGTACATGAGGTTAGACATAAGGTGCAGGTTAAAAAAGATAGCAGCAGTACAGAGGTACAGTATGAGGTACAGCCAGGGGCGTCACGGCCATTCACTGTGAGTACGACACCCTCACTCTCACAGATCCGTTATTTCATACCCCCCACTTTTTGAAAAAAAAAATATATATATATTTTTTTATAATAAATTTGTAAAATCAGGCAAAAATAAGAATTAAATAACCTAACCCTAACCCTAAAACCGAAATAAAGTAACCAAAACACGAAAAAAACTAACAAAATCCGCCCAAAAAACGCAACATTTTGAAAATACAGAATTTGTTTACATTTGACAGTTACAAATGTTTTTCACGCTTTTTCAAAAATAGCAGATCTACAAGCTCATAGCGAGGCACTCGGTGCCGCGCTATGAGCTTGTAGATCTGCTATTTTTGAATAGCCAAAGTGTAAAGTAAGGGGTATAGTCCACCGAAAGTCCATCCCCCCCACCTTCTGAGAGCCAGTGACGTCCCTGGGTACAGCACCAGAACGGTATATTCTTATAGTCCTATAGTCATGAATTAAAAAAGAAAACATCACTAGGTCCGAATGGGACCTAAAATACGCACGGTAAATCCACATACTGTATAAAGTAGTCCACATAGAGAACAAATCCACTCATAGGAAGGTAACCTAACATAAGGTAAAGCAGTCCGACACAAGGAAAGTGTTCCATTGTGGCAGGCCAGCAGTGGTGTAAAGTAACTAAGTACATTTATTCAATACTGTACTTAAGTACAATTTTGAGGTATCTTTACTTTACTGGAGTTTATCCAATTTTCAGTACTTTTACTTCTACTACACTAAAATTCAGGGGCAAATATTGTACTTTTACTCCACTACAGTTATTTGAAAATGTTAGTTATTAGTAACTTTTGATTATTATTACAAAACATACAGTACCCACTTCAACCCTATATACATTTCAGCCATTTGAAAATAGCCGATCTACAAGCTCACAATGCGTTGCATCGTGACGAGCTTGTAGGTCTGCTATTTTCAAAATATTTTTATACATTTCAAAACTTTTGAAATGGGACATTCTGCACAAGCAGTACTTTTATTTTTGTACTTTAAGTATATTTTGATACCAATACTTTTGTACTTTTACTCAAGTAAATTTTGAATTCCGGACCTTCGCTTATAACAGAGTATTTCTACATTGCGGTATTAATACTTTTACTTAAGTAAAAAGAAAATGGAGTACTCTTTCCACCACTACAGGCCAGTCCGGTGTTGCAGGCCTTGTTCAACAGCCTGATGGTAGCTGGGTGGAAAAACTCAGAAATCTGGCTGTTGGTAGAGCTTGCCTGACCAGGTCGTATAGTAGCGCCGTGAACAGATAGTTGCTGGGGTGGTGAATGTCCTTCATGATACGGTGAAGATATACAATAGAATACAATGTTGCGAGGCATTGTATTCTATTGTAGCAGATCAACAAGCTCAAGCTCAAGCCGTGCCGCGTTTCAAGCTCGCAGTTCTGCTACTTTTGATGCTTTTGTGTGAGGCTGTAGTATGATCAAGTAGGGCATTCATTTACGGAAACACACAAAAAGCTAGAATATGGAGATAAGACGTTTCTGCCCGACAGCAACGACATCTATTTGCACATCATTAAAGGGATAGTTCAGCCCCAAAATGCCTTTTTTTCCTATGGATTAGTCACCTGCATGGAGATTTGAATTCATGGATATGTTTCAGTTTTTGTCGCATTTCTAAGCCAATAATTTGATGACCGGCAGCGGTTCCGGTAGTAAACACAAAGAGTCTCCTTTGTGTCTCCTACCGGAACCGCTGCCTACCGGTCCGCTGGTCATCAAATTATTAGCCTCGGAAACCCATGCCTTTTTTTTTGTTTCAAAAGAAAAAAAGCCTGGGAGAACCTTGCAGGAACGCTGGTCTTAGGACCTTGTTATCTCCTAACCAATCAGAGTGCTCCAAACCCAGGCGCTGGAATCCAGCGCCTGGGTTTGGCTCCGCCCTTCAAGACCATCGATTGGGCTCGTTCTTTCAGTCTATCAAATTATTGGCTTAGGAATGAGACAAAAACTAAAAAATATCCATTCATTCAAGTCTCCATGGGGTAGAAAAAAATAATCCATAGAAAAGAATATGTTTTGGGCGTGAACTATCCCCGTAGGGTTGTTACACACCGGTTTTCTATCCGGTGATCACATGACCTGTATTGCTCCATTTAAGATGCTCATGTAGTCTAAAGGGCTTTCAGCTTGGAAAAAAACTCGCCACAGCTGTGAGCTTGCAGATCTGCTATTTTCAGCATGCGTTATGACACGCAAACCAAGTATAAATCACGCATTAATGCTCATGTGTGCACTAAATGGCTGAGCCACCAGGCGCCCCCAGATATATCTAGTTTAAAAAGTGTCTTAATGTCCATTGAAGTGTTTACAGTGACCGTAATTGTATCCATTTGTAACTCTGAGAGTGTATAAATGCAACCATTTACCATTGCATTTGTGCACTCTCAGAGTTCATTTTAAGCGTGTGTATCTTTCCAAAGAGGTTTTGCCGAGAGCAAGAGTCAAAGTCAAAACAAATGTGCAGGACTTGGCTGTTGGCTGGTGTTAATTCTCCACTCCGTCTTTCAGCCCCGGAGCCTGTTTTCTTGGCACCGGCAGCGCTTTGGGCTTTCCTCCATGGCTCCGCGGAGGTCCATAAAATGACCCATAATTGTTATGTAGATGAGTGATGAGGTTATGCTCTGGGCCGTTATAAATATAGCCTTATCTGTGGGCATGGTAATGATGAGTCATTATGATGGGGGAGGGGCCTTGGCTGCAGCACGATGCGTACTGCATCGTACGGCGGTGGCGCTTGCCGAAAATCTGCCGGTCGTGGGCTTGTAGAGTTGCCTATTTTCGGCAAGCTATGCCTTTGTATATCGGCAGTGGTGTAAAGTAACTAAGTATATTTACTCAAGTGCTGTACTTAAGTTCCAATTGCCAATACTTTTACTTCTACTCCACTACATCTCAGAGGCAAATATTGTACTTTTACCCCCACTGCAATTATTTGAAAACTTTAGTTACTTTGTAGATTTTAGATTATTATTACAAAACATACATTAACCCCTTCAGCCATATACATTTTCGGCCATTTGAAAATAGCAGATCTGCTATTTTCAAAAGATGTGTATACATTTGCAAACTGGGTAATGGGACATTCTACATAATGACTACTTTTACTTCTGTTAAGTACATTTTGTACTTTTACTCAAGTTCATTTTGAATTCTGGACTTTTACTTGTAACAGAGTATTTCTATATTGCAGTATTGATACTTTTATTTAAGTAAAATATTTGAGTACTTTTTCCACCACGAGTGAGAGGGCTATGCTGCCATGAAACAGGCATGTAGGCAGACACACGCACACGCACACACACACACACACACACACACACACACACACACACACACACGCAAGTGCACACATTTTCTTTCTCTCTCCCACTGTCACGTGCACGCGCTTGCGCACGCACAGACGAGTGTGCACACACACACACACACACACACACACACACACTCACACTCACACTCACACTCACACTCACACACACACACACACACACACACACACACACACTGTAATTGTCTCTTTCTGGCCCACAAATGGATAAAGGAAAGGAAGAGAACATAAAGAATGCGAGGGGACAGAGAGAGAGGATAGATGAAACCACACGTTTTTCACTGTGGAAGAGAGAGAGACACACACACACACACACACACACACACACACACACACACACACACACACACACACACACACACACACACACACACACACACACACACACACAGAGTGAGCGAGGGAAAGAAAAAGAACAGAAAAAACAAGAGTGATATAGAGAAAGAGGCAAAGACAGAGAGAGGGCAGATTGGGACGTGAAAGAGGGAGAGAGACAAGAGCCAGAGAAAGAGAGAGAGACAGAGAGAGAGAGACAGAGAGAGACAGAGAGAGACAGAGAGAGAGTAATGCTACCCCAAAACTGCTGGAATGTCCTGGCATTCACCGAATGAGAGAACGAGTACTAGAGAGGGAGAGAGAGAGATAAATAGAGAGGAAAGGAGAAGAATGGGTGTGTTTGGCGCCAAACGGCTCCAACACAAATCAAACGTGACAGCAGCAGAAGAAGAGGAAACCTTGAAGCCGTCCACAGGCAGGACGCTGGACGGGATCCTCACGTCCCGGGCTCTCCGTTGTTCTCCCATCTTGTTTTTCTTGCTCTGTTTTTGAACATTCCTGGACCTCACATTTGGAGGCCTTTCCTTGGTATCTGATGAGGGCAAGGAGCCACTCGTGTGTGTGTGTGTGTGTGTGTGTGTGGGGTGGTGTAATGTAACTAAGTACATTTACTCAAGTACTGTACTTAAGTACAAGTTTAAGGTACTTTTACTTTACTGGAGTATTTCCAATTGTCTATACTTTTACTTCTACTCCATTACATTTAATTAAGTACTGTACTTAAATACAATTTTGAGGTATTCGTACCTTACATGAGTATTTCCAATTTCCAATACTTTTACGTCTACTCCACTACATCTCGGATCCAAATATTGTACTATTACTCCACTACGTTTATTTGAAAACTTGAGTTACTTTGTAGATTTTGATTATTAGTACAAAACATGCAATAGCCGATCTACAAGCTCACAATGCGCCGCGATTCGACCCATTGTGAGCTTGTAGATCTGTTATTTTCAAAAGATTTTTATACGTTTGAAAACTTGAAATGGGGACATTCTGCATAGTGAGTACTTTTACTTTTGGTACTTTAAAGGCATTGTAGGGAGTTCAGACATAATCAAAGAAAAAAAACTGTTGTCAAACACCGCCCCTCCAGCAGTTCTTTTCCCCGACCACCAGGGGGTGACGCAGGGGGGACTTTTTAAATGAGTCATGCCCAAAATAGGTTGCCTTATGCGGATACAATTCGCGGAAATGCCCGACCCTACGGTTCTCTGAATTTATATTTTTAAATAGGCTCTTTCATGATAAATTGACCACATATATGAAGCTAAACAACTAAATTCTATCCAAACGATTTTTTAAAAGTAAATTATGTGCCTCAAAAAAGAAGTTTGAGAGCGTTTTAAAACCGAAAGTAAAAAGTTGATACGGGCACGGACGCGCACGGACACGCACATGCGTGCGTTAATTTACGACCCGGACATAAACAACATGAACATAAACAGAAGGGAAAATACGGATTTCAGACAGAGGACTGTGTTTCAATGAAGGAAAACACCCCAGCATCATTATATAGTGGCTGATAGAGGGGAGAAAATGCAAAAAATATATATATACATATTTTTTAAATTTAGGCTTAATGTTCCCTACAATCCCTTTAAGTACATTTTGATGCCAACACTTTTGTACTTTTCAAACTCAAGTAAATTTAGAATTCCGGTCTTTTACTTAAGTAAAAATGGAGTACTTTTTCCACCACTGTTGGCCTGACGCTAATAGAAGTCGAGTTTATCATTGAATTCAATGAGTTTTGTTTTTAAAGAAAAAATAACCCAAATGTCTTATTTTTTTAATGCCAGTGCCTCCTCACTGACCTTGCAGCAGTACCATTGTACTAGCCTTTGGGCACTAGCTGGCCAACTAGCCGGTCACGGCGGTCAGGTCAGTTAAAACAAAGTTCCATCTCTTTATTACAAAGCCCTGAGGGACAACAGTTTCCTCCAGAGAGTCCGTTTACAAAGAGGAGGGAGCGGTTTCTCTCTCTGTTGTGTGCAGCAGAGATGTAAAGTCACGGGTCACCCGGCCAGACCACTTCAAAGCAGCAGGAGCAAGGCCAGGTCAAAGGTCAAGATGTTTTTCTCTCTCCCAGAGTGCTGTGCAGGAAGTAGATGCACAGATAAGCAGTGGTGGAAAGTAACTAAGTACATTTACTCAAGTACTGTAATTAAGTATACAATTTTGAGGTGTTTTTACTTTTCCGGAGTATTTACATTTTTTAGGACTTTTACTTCTACTCCACTACATCTCAGGGGCAAATATTATACTTTTACTCCATTACAATTATTTGAAAAAAAACTTTAGTTACTAGTTACTTTGTAGATTTGTATTATTATTGCAAAACATACATTAACCTCTTCAGCCCTATATACATTTCGGCCATTTGAAAATAGGAGTCAAAATACCTCAAAATTGAACTGTCATTCACATTGTTAAGGAGTAGTTATACTGTTGTTGTGATATAGAAGACTCAAATAACGCATGATCATATCTGACGGATGTGTTGTTTTGTTTGTTTTGTTTGCTCTGATGTTTCTTTCCTGTCGCTTGAACAATGGAAAATGCAATTAAAAACAACAAGTAGCTTTACTACACGTAGTTAAAGGACCATACCAGTGTGGTCTGCCACGTTTAGCCCACTGACCACAGCTTTACACTACATTATGCTACACTACACTTTCCAAAGCATACCGTGGTTTGCTTGATCTTCCAGGAAGCCACTGGAATCCATTAATTACAGTATGGTGTGAAAATCAACTTGCCGGGACTTGAACATGGTTTTACAGTGAGACAGGTATAGTCCAACACATAGTGCAGGTGGGCGTTTGTTTTGTGAGTTATGTGTCATTGCGTTTTAGCTGACATGGGTTAACCCATTTAAACCTGGAATGCATCACTTTTTGATTTGGACTGAAAAAAAGCATTATTTTACACTTTGGCTATTTAAAAATAGTAGATATACATGCTCATAGCTCGGCAACGAGTGCCGCGCTATGAGCTTGTAGATCTGCTATTTTAGAAAGATTGTGAACATTTTTCCAAATCTTTGAATATATACATATTGTTTTAAAGCGAACATTTTTAACTCAAATCTCAAATCCTCCGGGGGTCCCTGGAACAAAATATTTTGAGATGGTGGTCAAATACATATCATTTTGAGGGTCCTTGACATGAAAGTTTGAGCACCACTGATATAGAAACGTTTTTTTCAGAATACTGTTGGGATTTAGAAGACATTTTGTAGAATCGGCTTCAGGTCTTCAAGGGTTAATTTGAAAAGTGTAGGCGAAAATAGACCTTGGAGAAAAGATTGATTAATGTCCATCACTAAATCATACAAATGTCCATTCTTTTCATTGTGATACCGACACTCTGAGGCCGATTTGTGCAAAACTCATTTTCTTACAAACTTGAGCGAGACATCTTCGACACTAACCCAGGGGGAGCCGGGGATCGAACTTGGAACCGTTTTCCCAAGCGTCCTCTCTACCTCCTGAGCCACTGCTGGCCCACTACCTACCTAAGTACCCATCCATCCATCCATCCATCCATCCATCCATCCATCCATACATACATACATACATACATACATACATACATACATACATACATACTACAGTGGTGGAAAAAGTACTCACATTTTTAAAGTAGCAATACCACAATATAAAAAAATACTCTGTTACATGTAAAAGGCCTGTGTTCAAAATGATACTTGAGTAAAAGTATAAAAGTATTGGCATGAAAATATACTTAAAGTACCAAAAGCAATGTTTGAAAATAGCAGATCTACAAGCTTGCAACGAGTCGCATATAAAATAGGGCTAAAGTGGTTCATGTATGTTTTTGCCAGACCCAAGGGGTCGGGCTTACATGAGGCTTTGTACCTGTTTCGTCCATACTTGGGCATGGTCACTTTGTCCTCCGGCCCCAGCCAAAAAAAAGTCTGTCCCCAAAAAAAGTCTGTCCATACATGGGCATAGAAAGGACACATGTCATGCGAAGCCCGGCCATTCAGATTTCAACCACTAGGGGTCTGGCAGTACCAGGTCTCCTGGTTCCCTTGTTTATAATATAATAATGTATATCTGCAAAGTAACTAGTAACATCCAACCATCCATCCATCATACTATGTGTATATGAATAGTAAATTAAAAATAAATAAATAATCCAGGAATGAAGGGGGGAAAAAGTAAATAAATGTCTTCCTCCCTTCCTTTTATTGTCAGCATGCTGTTTCTCTGTTACAGTTTGTTTGTACTACGATGGTTGTTGTTCTACTCTTGGAGTCCTTAAGTCCTGCCAGATCAGAGCGTCAGCCAAAATGTTAAAATATGAATGGGAAAAAGGCCTAAACATTCGTCTTCGGCTGAAAACTCAATTAAAACAAACGCCAAACCAGCAGAGGAATCAAAACAACAGATGGAGCATGCCTCGGCGGCGCTGTCACACGATAAAACAAACAGTACAGTCAATATGGATTCTATTTATTTTTGTCCTATTTTAGTTACGGTCCAAGCAAAAGTCAAGCTGGACGGCGTATCATGAGCTGTGCTCTGAAAGTGATAGTACGGAATGATTGATGGTGACCGTTGTGAAGAGAACGTCCATGTTTGGCATTGGTCTGATAGTCCACATAACTCCTTACAGTCAGTGGTGTAAAGTAACTAAGTACATTTACTCAAGTACTGTGCTTAAGTACACTTTTGAGGAACTTTTACTTTCCTGGAGTATTTCCCATTTTCAATACTTTTACTTCTACTCCACTACATCTCAGAGGCAAATAGTATACTTTTACTCCACTACAATTATTTGAAAACGTAGTTACTATAGTTACTTTGCAGATTATAAAACACACATTAACCACTTTAGCCTATTATATACAGTACATACAGTAGGCTATTTGAAAATAGCCGATCTACAAGCTCACAACGCGTTGCATCGTGACGCGTTGTGAGCTTGTACCGGCGAACCCAGCTGGGTGGAATTGGCTGCTCAGATGGGGGAGCTATTAGGGGTTCTGTTTTATTTATTTATTTATTCATGTTTATTAAACCTTTCTTTAACCACCTTCATAGAAATGTATTTTTAAAAAGAAATCACTTTTACGAGAGGGGCCTGGACAAGAGGGCAGCGCAGATAAAATGCATTAAAAACAAACAAATGAAAACAAGATTTGTCTGGCACAAGATACTGAACCTAAAAACAGGTACACTTTGGTGCTGTTGTGGTGATCAGTTCTTCTAGCATTGAAGTCTTTCTGTAAGTAATCTCTCAAGAACAGATTCTATTCAAATCCTCCGCTTAAGGCGGAGGATTGTACTGTACAACTCCAGACTTTTTTTTACAACAAGAGCAACAAGGTTTCCTACTGCAAGTGGCATTATAGTAGTAGCCATCTAAATGTCAGGTGGAGACTGTTCCCATCCAAGAGTGACAGACAGGGTGACTGATGTTGGTTCAAAATAGCACCACATACGGAGGCACAAAATGATACCTTGTCAAAACAGGACATAGCCTACTAGAGCAGCCATTAAAATGGAAAGAATGTGTTATCTGTCTCTGTCTGTCTGTGTCTGTGTCCAGGGGCGTCACGGCCATTCACTGTGCGTACTCTCACAGATCCGTGATTTCATACCCCCCACTTTTTGAAAAAAAAATATATATATATATTTTTTTTTATAATAAATCGGTAAAATCAGGTAAAAATAAGAATTAAATAACCTAACCCTATCCCTAAAACTGAAATAAAGTAACCAAAACACAAAAAAAAACTAACAAAATCCGCCCAAAAAACGCAACATTTTGAAAATACAGAATTTGTTTACATTTTACAGTTACAAATGTTTTTCACGCTTTTTCAAAAATAGCACGGTGCCACGCTATGAGCTTGTATATGTGCTATTTTTGAATAGCCAAAGTGTAAAGTAAGGGGTATAGTCAACCGAAAGTCCATCCCCCCACCTTCTGAGAGCCTGTGACGTCCCTGTCTGTGTTTGTGTCTGTCTGTCTGTCTGTCTGTCTGTCTGTCTGTCTCTCACTCAAAATGAAAGACAGCCGCTGTTTTGCATGCTTGGGGTCTCACTGCACAGAACCACCCTGAGGGTGGCGTGCGTGCGTGTGTGCTCATGTGTGTGTGTGTGTGTGTGTGTAGCTTGGGTGATGAAGGGCTGTAAAGGACAAGAGGCGTTTCTCCGCAGACAAGACACATGAAAGAATGACAACATGCTTATTTATTAGTGGTCATTAAGGTCTCTCTTGCCTCTTCTCTATCTCTCTTCTCTTCCTCTATCTAGTTTTCCCTCGCTCTCTGTTCTCTGAGCAGCTAATAAAGTCCACTAATCTAATTAGGGCCTGCTTCCAGAGACCAACTAGAGAGAGAGAGAGAGAGAGAGAGAGAGAGACTTTTATACAGAACTCCTGAAGTAGTGACATAACAAAAAGCCGTCATTACTGCAGGCTTAGCTTTTTTACACATAAATGGTGCATTTACATAGTGCCTTTCCCCAAAGCACTTTACAATGTGCATTACATTCACTCATTCACACACCGACGGTAGAGGAAACCAGGCAAGGCACCAATGCGTATCGCGGGAGCAGTTGGGGGTTCAGTGTCTTGCTCAAGGACACTTCGACACTAATACAGGGGGAGCCGAACTGGGAACCTTTCATTTCTCTGCCTCCTGAGCCACAGCCAAACAATGCTGCCTCCGTGTGTGGTTTTACATGGCATGCCAGCGGACCAGAATCAGAGGCCGTGCGCAACAACGTTACTCCATGCTGTTGGACAGCTGTTGTTGGTAGATTCTATACATTACCAACTATAGTCGATATGCATTTATTTCACAAAATACAGACTCAAAACATTCATCTAGGGTGCTAACTGATTTATCTGTTGTTGCTACTGTAAGGTCACGACTGTTTAACGTTGCGCGGCTCGGGCCCATTTTCTCACAACATTTGTATTTTTCCATTGACTGTCTCATGGCATGGCGGGTATGACTGCCTTCTTTTCTTTCTGTTTTCTTCCCCTTCTTCTTCTTCTTCTGAGCTTTTACCGATATGCATTGTATTGTGTATCACTTGTACTCCTTGGCGTTTGAAAATTCAGACTGAGAGTTGTTGTTTCCACCAGGCATTGTGTCTATAGGCCTATGTTGTCCTGTTTATTGTGTATTGTTTTTGCTCTTGTGTATTTTAGTATATTTTGTTACAGAGTGTACAGCACTTTGGTTCAACACTGTTGTTTTAAACGTGCTCTATAAATATAGTGGATCTGATTGATCGAAAGTGGATGTATTGAACGTCTTATGAATTGAGTACAATGGACCACAATGGAAACAAGCACCCATGGGGCTTTATGTGTTATCCTTTTAGCACAACCTTTGACTGTACTACCTGTGCTAATCTTGCTAATAAAGTATTCACTCGATCAATCAATTCTTCTTCTTCCAAAATGTTTTTCGGCGTGACAGCTTATGTGTTTGCCACGCCATGCACACTCACTCTCACTCTCTCTCTCTCTCTCTCTCTCTCTCTCTCTCTCTCTCTCTCTCTCTCTCTCTCTCTCTCTCTCTCTCTCTCTCTCTCTCTCTCTCTGTTTCCCTCGCTCATCTCTTGTCGTCTCGCTGTGTGCGCTGCGTGGCTGCCGTTGAGGCGTGAGGTTTCAGGTCTTCTTATCTCTGACAGCGATCTGAAGTGGGAACACTCCTCGACTGTCACAAAGGCACTTCACCAGAGACAATTAGAGGACAAATACCGGAGCGGTGGGACAAAAGGCACTTCACAAAACTATCGCTCTCTCTGCGGCAAAAAAAACAGATAGGAGGCTTGGCAAAGGGGCGAAAGAGGCGATTAGTTCTCCCGTCGTTATCGCTCGTCCGGACAGGAAATTAAATGTTTTTGCGTTATACAAATGAAATGAATTGAGGCGTTATTATAGCGGTTAAACAACGCTTCGGGCTGCGCCCCAGACTTTTGGGGATTTGCAACGTGAGTGTCAACAGTAGGGTCGACACATGGGAGACATGCGAGCTATGTGGTTTCTCGCCAAAAAGGGCTACATAACATTTTCCATAGCGGGAGGAGGACACATATGGGTGATTAACAGCGGAAATAGTGTTGGCTCTCAGCATAAGATCCCACTCACATACATTACACCCAGACCACCCCTCTCTCTCTCTCTCTCTCTCTCTCTGGATTCCTTCATCATTCCAATTAACTCACACTCTCAATACTGTTTCCAATTCAAAGGATTTATAGGAATTGTAATGAAAAAACTAATCATTTGTCAGCAGGCCAGTGTAATGAGTGCTTAGGCTTGTGTGTCTGTCTGTCTGTCTGTTTTGATTGATTGATTGATTGGATACTTTATTAGACAGAAATGCAAACAGCACAGGGCAGTGTTGTAGCGGTTGTGTTTATCAAGCAGCACCATTGTGCAACCGAGTATGAATTGAACTTTATAAGCATCTTTTTCCGCTTTGGCGGAACATAAAACAACATATTTACGTCGGGTCCAGACGTCACTGGCCCCGAACAAGACTCCGCAAACCACATTATTCACCCCTCGTCCCGCTTGAACGTGGAGCTAACTCCTGTCAAATCGGTTCACCTCCAGCCTGAATATAGGATCTATATAACAGAGCAGGTGTTGTTGCTCTATAGTGCATGCAGGGCACATGCTATATGCCTGGAACATCCATATTTATAGCGGCGGACAGAGCCAAGGCCACAGGCCCGCAGTCTAACAGACAGCTCCATATGCCCCTGGCACCGATACAGCTGTGATATGGGGCTTTATCACAGCCCTCATGACCTCATATAAAGGTTCATGATAAACACATACGTGGAGAGACACGCACGGTAGGGAACATAGGCGTGTATGGACACTCTGACACACACATTAGAACACTTATATGGGTAAAATTGGCTGGGGAAAGTACATGCCACTCCCTCACCCAAATCCGCCTGATAGCAACACATGGTCATGCTATGTTGTAAAAGTTGAACCATTTCCAGGTGGGTGCTGCTGGATGCAGCAAGCCATGCATGGCCCTGGTCTTGTGGATGTGACACTTGTGTCAGAGAAATTGTCATGGGTGATTTCAGGGGCGTCATTTGGCATCCCAGGGGATGGTGATTGCCAACACCCTAGCATTTACATTTAACCTGAAATTCTGTTATTTTAGGTATATTTTCTTTGTCTCTTTCGGCACAATTTTTCGCACATTAATTCAGTTTTAGCTCAGAGCTGAGTGCATCTCAATCCACGTCCATCCATCTACATGTGACATGGGACACACGTTAGAAACTGAAACCAGACCTTAAGTTAAAGAAATAATTACTTGCAAATATCGACAGTGGAAACCAAGGACTTTCCACAACTGCCGATCTCCCCATATGCCCATATATGGGCAGGCCCATATATGCCCATACTGATCAACATCAAGGATCTCCATTTTTGGCCATAAAAGGGACATAGACAGACAGATAATAGAGATCTCCATATATGGGCATAAAAGTTCCTAGATTATCCTTTTATAAATGTGCAAAATCTCTGCCTACGTATAGTATGTGCGTGTGAGTGTGTCACCAGCATATCTCGTGAACCATTCGACAGATCGACTTCGACTTCGGTGTGTGTATTTCTGAGGATCTGGGCTAGTGACATGGCGAGTGGGAAGTCGGTTGGATTGGCGGTTGTCGCTAAATCTGAAAATCTTCATATGGAGTACTTGGATCTCATCATGGCCTGGACTCATATTTGGGCATGGCTGACACAGAACTCCATATATGGGCATAAAAGGGACACAGACAGACAGACAGACAGACAGACAGACAGACAGACAGACAGACATTGAATTCTTAACACACACACCCTCACCCCAATCTTCAAATGAGTCCAGTGACCACAATTAGTCGATTAAAATAAATAAAGGGATTTTTATACTACGTATAAAAAAAAGATGAATCATTTCCATGAACGTAAAATCATTCTTTTATTTGATGGCCTTCCTGCTCTGGCATTTAGCCTTTGTGCCCTCCAGAAATGTTAACGCCAAAGGCCAAGTCTAAAATGACGAAATTTCAGGCCTGCCCAAAGGGCATCGGCCTAGAAACCTAGAATTGCACAGTAACAGTTTAGTCAAACAATGAAGACCTAGACCTCACTTTGACCTTTATATAGATGAAGGAATTGGGAGAAAAAGACAAAAAAGGTTGCCCTATTGTTTCTAAAGGCTTTTATAGCAGCTCTCTCGCTGAAATGTTCCACTTCCCTGTCAGAAGGAATGAATAAAATGTGATCCACTTCCTTTTATTCTCACGTGTCATGTTTCCCAACACCTCTTTATCGGGCATCTTAGAATTACTGGAATCCAAGCAGAGATTCAAATAACAAAGCCTGAATGTATCACATCCAAAAAAGAAGAAAAGAAGCAATTTTATACAGTAAGCAGTTTTTCAAGCTATTTACATTTATGATCATCTAGGGTATTGGTTCTCAAAGTGGGGTCCGGGGACCCCCAGGGGTCCTGGGAGGGAGCTTGTAGATCTGGTATTTTTGAAATTATTAGAAAAATCTCAACAATGTTTGGGATATTTTGAATCATTTGGAATTTTTTAACACAAATCTTCTATTCTGGGGGTCCCTGGAACAATATTTTTGAGATGGGGGTCCGCGGCCAAATACATATAATTTTGCGGGTCCCTGGCATGAAAAAGTTTGAGACCACACCAAAAAATGATATTACTCCTGCAGATTTTGTCCAAACATCACGCAAATCGGTACACATCATCTCTATAGTCACGTCATCTAGACGGACCTGTCCGATTTTTCATGTTCCATCCTGTCTGTCAGTCAGTCTACATCTGTGTCAGCCTGTCTCTTTCTGTCTTTCTCACACTACACATAAACACACAGAGACACACGTGTTGGTTTTGCTAACTTTTGCACTGACATACATTCAGTTCCTTACCCCTAAAGGCCAATTTATGCTTTGTGCAACAAGTGTCATGTGCATGTTGCATGACAAAAGCGATGTCAAAGCAACAACAATGTGTCGCGGAGGACCTTTGCATCTGGAAAAATGAATGGCCACAGGCGCTTCATAAAATGCGATTGAATGGGAAGATGAAGTAAGCGCCGAGATGCACGAGCCTATATTCACTTCCTTGTTTATATTTCCTGGCCACGTTGTTGGTGAGTCGCAGACAGTATGAACGCTCAAAACTCGGCGCGATGTGAGGCACGCAGCGAGACAAATCTACTTTTTGAGATAGGTAATCAAACATGCTAAATACAATTGTTTGATATATTTTTTAATGCATTTTAAAGGTCAAATTGATTTGAAAACATCCATGACTTACTAACAATACAATTATATTTGGCTAACACTGACTCAGTAATTCAGGTAAGTGTGGCAACATGCTAATGACGTTGATCAAAAAATAAAATCTATGTTTAAAATAAAGATAATAATAGGGCTATGTTTATGTGTGATATACTGTATGAATTAACACCTGTATGGTCCTTCAACTATAACAGATACAGTACATGTATAAACCTAACCCTAATATACAGTATGTATTGGTAGCACGACTTGGGTGCGGCAAGTCGAGCGGTAAGTACTGGGAGCTGATGGCAGGTGTGGCGCTCCACCTCAGCAATACATCGCCCAGGGGTCTAGCGGATTAAAGGGGGATAAATAGCGACAACAAGCCTCTCCGACCTACTTACATACTTAATATAATGTCACCTTAACCTTTACCCTAACCTTATGAAACAGCAGTAAAATCAAACAGAGAACATGCAACACAGCATAGGAGTCAACTGAGGCTATAGGCCTTCCAATGTATTCTTGGCATGTGATGAAGTTCTCCCTGTTCATATCTGCTCTCACATGCGTGAGAGCAGTCTGCTGGGACACACCACGATAAGATTATATATACCCCCCCCCCTCCATGTCTGTTCTCTCTCTCTCTCTCCATGTCTGTCCTGTTCTCTTTCTCCCTGTCTGTCCTCTGTCTCTCCCTCTCTCTCTCTCTCTCTCCCCCCTATATGTCCTTGGTCTCTGTCTCTTGGGGCCGTCCTTGCTTGCAATTTTTCAGCTGGCCAGTTTTGGCCGTTTTGTGCACACAGGGCTTTCTGGTCACATGGACAGTGTGGGCACACCAGTACTGGACAGTAACAAAGTACATTTGACTTGAGTACTGTAGTGCAACTCAAGTACAAATTTGACTGAGACACTTTCACTTGTAATTGAATCATATTTTTCCAGGAGTATCTACGTATGTCCAAGTATAGATGCTTGAGTACTTTGTCCACCACTGACTGACGCACGCACGCACGCACGCACGCACGCACACACACACACACACACACACACACACACACACACACACACACACACACACACACACACACACACACACACACACACACACACACACACGTGCATCTCTGTCTTTCCAGTGCCCTCGATACCCTCATACCTGTCTAACTACTTCTTCAAAGTGAGTGACACCCACAGCCACACAACACTATAGAGGGAGCGACCATGATCTGCTAACACCCACATTTAGAACAAACATGGGAAATTCTCATTCTACTATAGGCCTACTCTGCCACCAACATATGGAATGTTCTGACACACACCATCCATTAAAGCAGGGGTCTTCAACGTTTTCAGGCCAAGGACCCCCTAGCCGAGAGAGAGATGAAGCAGGGACCCCCTACTCTATATTGTATAAAATTGTGTTTCAGATTAAAGTTTTTTTTACTTAGTCTGCTCTTTTTTCCCTCTACACCCATAGCCTCTTTGCCAAAAATAGCCGATCTACAAGCTCTCAACGCCTCGCAGCGCGAGGCGTTGAGAGCTTGTAGATCTGCTATTTTCGGCTAATGTTCCCCTCAGAAAAGGAATTCTAGGGTTCAAGTGGTTAATGTAAAAAAACGAAATCCTATCACACAAAGATTTGGTGGACCCCCTATAGTAGCTCTGAGGACCCCCTGCTGAAGACCCCTGCATTAAAGGATGTGTACCACAATCAAAATTAGCCCGAAAAAACATCTATCAGGAGGAGACCACAGGGGGAAGCAAATGTAAAATTCCCATTGAAAAAGGCGTTGTCAATCACAGCCGCCATTTTTCCTTTTTTCTCCTTTGTACATACATAGTGTTTTGAATTTGTCGATGACATGAATTATTGTGTTAATCCTTTATGCTATGTTGCTGAATTGAATTGAATACATAGGACCACAATGGAACCAAGTCCCCAGGACTTGTTTTGCGTTATCCCTCTAGCCTTAATGTCTGACTGTACCACATGCTGTTTACATTTCTGACTAATATAGCATTCAATCAAAACCTTTTTTATTGTATTTTCCTCCTCCTAGAACACATTCTAAACAGGAACTCTCCTCCCTCTGTTCTGTCCTGTCCTGTCCTCTCCTCACCATCAGCAGCACAGCCCATATATATCTCCATACCATAAGGCACTTATCTCCTTCCCGTCTGCCGTCACTCTCTCAGCGCCGGGGGCAGGCCCGTCACGCCTGCAGTGCATAATCACCCGGCCTAGCGGTTCAAACGGGGTTAATGTTTAGGTCAGAATGAACTCCCTGGCCCCGTCTGTAGAATGCACAGGGACACAAGGGATGGTCCTGGGACCATGCCAGGACACAAGCCTCACCAGGACAAGCGTTCTGCAAGGCCTGTATGTACTGAACATACGTGACGTGTGTGTGTGTGTGTGTGTGTGTGTGTGTGTGTGTGTGTGTGTGTGTGTGTGTGTGTGTGTGTGTGTGTGTGTGTGTGTGTGTGTGTGTGTGTGTGTGTGTGTGTGTGTGTGTGTGTGTGTGTGTGTGTGTGTGTGTGTGTGTGTGTGTGCGCGTGCTACTGTGTAAGGAAGTTATATAAGATGCACGCATTCGCATATAATAAGTTATGTAAACGTTCCGTATCAAACTGTGATAATGTAGTATACACCGTAGCAGAGCTGTTCAAATCAGATGATTGCCTTAAAAGTAAGTGTGCGTGTTGTTTGGTAACTCGAGCTCGCACCTCGACAAACTGCGGCAACTGGTGATGTCCCAGGCCAAATAAGTACCTGCTCACACATTGTGTGTTATACGTTTTGACAGTGGTGTAAAGTAACTAAGTACATTTACTCAAGTACTGTACTTAAGTACAATTTTGAGGTATTTTTTCCTTTACTGGAGTATTTCAAATTTTCAGTACTTTTACTTCTACTCCACTACATCTCAGAGGCAAATATTGTTCTTTTACTCCACTACAATTATTTGAAAACTTTAGTTACTTGTTCCTTTGCATATATAAATGATTACATTGTAAAACATACATTAACCACTTAAGCCCTATTTTATAAATAGGCTATTTTAAAATAGCCGATCTACTATTTTCAAAAAATGTTGTACTTTAAGTATATTTTGAAGCCAATACTTTTGTACTTTTACTCAAGTAACATTTTGAACACAGGCCTTTTACTTGTAACAGAGTATTTTTATATTGTGGTATTGCTACTTTTACTTAAGTAAAATATCTGAGTACTTCTTCCACCACTGCTTTTTGAAACATTTAACATTTAAAAACAAGGGGCTTGGCGTGTGACTGATGTCACGTGCTCGCTACACCAAGTCATCCACATTGAAACCATGACATTCCCAGGTGGATCCCATTTTCCAGATCATTCTTTTGCCTACTGTATAATGTATACTGAACAAAGTGCGACATTTAAACATTTTCATGGTATTTTGGAATCTGTAATTACAGGTAAGATGGATTGTATTTTCAGCGCGAGGCGTTGTGAGCTTGTAGATCGGCTATTTTGGGCTAAAGTTCTCCTCAGAAAAGGGATGCTTGGGTTCAAATGGTTAAGGTAAAGAAAATCATATCACACAAAGATTTGGCGGACCCCCTGTAGTAACTCTGAGGACCCCCTAGGGGTCCCGGACCCCCTGTTGAAGACCCCTGTCCTAAAGCAATGTAAAACCTATAGAAATGTCCTAAAGCTACAATTGCCTCTCTGCTGTGGCTGATATACTGCCATCTAAAGCAGAAAACACAGAAAGGATCTGCTCAATGTTTTATTGATGGTGTGTAGAGTTTCATGTGGCCTGCCAGAGCCTTCTCTCCAGAGTCCAGTGTCTCTCCTACACTGTCTCCCTCTCAGCTGTCCTACTGCCTGTCTCTCCTACACTGTCTCCCTCTCAGCTGTCCTACTGTCTGTCTCTCCTACACTGTCTCCCTCTCAGCTGTCCTACTGTCTGTCTGTCATACACTGTCAGTGTCTTACTGTCTGTCTCTCCTACACTGTGTACCTCTCAGCTGTCCTACTGTCTGTCTGTCATACTGTCTTACTGTCTGTCTCTCCTACTGTCTCCCTCTCAGCTATCCTACTGTCTGTCTCTCCTACACTGTCTCCCTCTCAGCTATCCTACTGTCTGTCTCTCCTACACTGTCTCCCTCTCAGCTGTCCTACTGTCTGCCTGTCTGTCTGTCTCTGCTACACTGTCTCCCTCTATAAACTTTCCTATTGTCTGTCTCTCTGCACTGTCTGTCTCTCAGCTGCCAAACTGTCTGCCTCTCCTACACTGTCTCCCTCTCAGCTGTCCTACTGTCTGTCTCTGCTACACTGTCTCCCTCTCAGCTGTCGTACTGTCTGTCTGTCTCTACTACACTGTCTCCCTCTCAGCTGTCCTACTGTCTGTCTCTCCTACACTGTCTCCCACTCAGGTCTCTCCTACTCACCAATAAGCCTGTCCATGCTCCTTATGGAAGCCTCCAGGCTTGACTATTGACTATTCCATCTTATCCAGAATAGGGCTGACACTACTGATTATTTTCTTATTCATGATTCTATCACTTTTTCGATTAATCAAATAAACCTGAATCACATTATTATAATTTTTTTATATAACTGAATCAATTAACCACTTTAAGGGGTATTTTATCGATTCGTTCGATTAACACTGGTAGCCAGAATGAAGTGTCACGCCTGGTCTTCAGCCTAGAACTACATGTTTGCACGTCTCCCACCTTCTGCGTTCCCTTCACTATGGCTTCACTGGTTGCCGTCAGTACATCCCAACCCAAACCACTGGTGATGGTGACCTGCAATTAAGGACATCGCACTCCCTTACCTTCAGGACATGATGATCCAACCCCACACCCCTTCCCGCACACTTAGATTAGCTTGTACCAGGAAGTCTGTCCCTCCCTTCCCTACGACTGGAACACTCCAAGCGTCCTAGTCTCCTCTCCCTCCTGGTTCCCAAGCTGTGGAATGACCCAATCCCCCCCCCCCCCCACCACCCACCCCCGCCCGCCGTCAGGACTGCAGACTGACTCACTCCCCAGATTCCTCCGTAGTCTGAAACCTCTTCAGACTCCACTTCACCCCCTAGCACTCCTCGTTCCTTGTATCTGTGTAAAATTGCCTATATTCTTTGATAGATGCTAGTTATACTATGCCGTTGTATGTTTTGTTTCCATGTGTTATGTATGTTATTTAGACATAGGCCTATTGGGCTACTGTTTGCTTGACCACAAATGCTAAGTGTGTTAATATGCTACAGTAGAGCTATATAGACAAGGGGGGGAAGCCCTTGTAGTCACTAAATCTTTTAAAATACAACTTATCACCGGGAGCCACGCCCTGACAAACATATGGAGCTGTGAAATAACTCAGCTGCAGTAACATCTATGCCAGTGGTTCTCCAAGTGGGGTCCGGGTCCCCAGCAAATTAATTAAATAATCAAAATCAGTTGAATCATTTTGACCCAATTTTGTACTAAGGCTATTCGAAAGTAGCCTATTATCTTGTCACAACGTGTTGCAATTGAGACAAATCTTGAAATAATTGTGAGAATCTTGAAAATGTTTTAAAAAAGACTTATGGGGGCAGGGGCGCCGATATTTATAAGCTCTAATGGCTGCGCAACCTGGTACTGCGTGCGCGAGTGGGGCGGGTTTTGGGCGGATAATTTCCTTTTTTGGGGGGGTTTTGTAACTTTATTTCGGTTAATTCGGTTTATTCAGTGGCGATCTGAACCAGGCGATCTGATTTTGAAAAAAAATAATATATATATATATTCTTTTTTTTTTTTTTTTTTTTTTTTTTTTGACCAGCACCCAGTGGGTGCTCCTCATTTCACCTGGGTGCTTTAGCCCCGAGGCACCCACAGTATCGGCGGCCTTGTATGGGGGTCCCTGGCACAAACTCCTTTCGAATGGGGGTCCACGGCTAAATACATATCGATCTGGGGGTCCTTGACATGAGCATTTTTTAGAACAACTGTTCTAATGCTAAAGTCAAACTAGAACCTACATGGGGAATTCAGCTTTTGGCAGCAGAATGGCAAACGGAGGCCTTCCATCCATCTTTCCACTCAAACAGAGAGCGTCTCCTTCCCAAACCCCAATGGTTCTAATCAGCCCCCCGCCCACAGGAGTGGCCCAATTCACTCACAACTTGCTACAAAAATCGCTCATGAAAAACTATATAATCTCCTACATTCCATTTTCCACCTTCACATCTGTCTCCTTCTCTAATAATCAAAAAGTGCTATATATTTCATCTCGCACTTTACTTCCGGATGGTTCGTTTTGCACCTTTTTTTGCCACATCGGTCACGGGAAAGAAATAAGCGCTGCCGTGGTCTATGGAAACGAGCCCAAAAGTGCACCCAAATAAGCCCAAAATCGCTTAGACAAACAGTCAGACCTGGCAACGCAGCCTATGCCAATCATGTGTGAGAGATCTACAAGCTATGGGGCAGTGACGCCACCGTATCTTAGCAACAACGACAGCGCTCACTCTCATTGGTCGTGTCATGCCAGGAGCAGTCTCCAGACAATGGCATCGCAGAGAGCTTGCTGTAGCCATCACATTCAGTCGCAGCAACGACGGACAGGGAGCTGTGATAGTGGCATGTAGCTAACGCTAACGTGGTTGTCATGCCTGCAGCGGCTGTGCAATCACTTTGTCAACAATGCACGTTCGTGTGGTGAATGTCAATATTGCTGCTCAGTTAGTCCATTGTAGATGGTGTATGTTTGTGTGTGTCTTCTGGAGAACTATGTAGCTCCACAGCAACTACAGTAACTAACGTAATGGCAGGACCGCCCCGTGCAACGCATGTTAGGCTGCATTATGGTCATGTAGTAATTTCAGATAATTTCGCTCCAATTAGAGCAGTGCTTATCAACCCTTTCAGGCCGCCCCCTGAAAGGGTTGATAAGTTTGACTCCATTCCACAAGTAAATATTGTGAAAATAGCAGATCTACAAGCTTGAACCGCCTCACGTTGAGAGGCTTTGTAAGCTTGTAGATCGGCTATTTTCTACATGATTGCCTCTTTCTTGGATTATTTGACAATGTGGCCAATGTTTTTATAGTATAGTTTGTTGACTACTTTTGTTGCAGAAATGGTAATTTCCTTTACTTTCGTTTTTTTATTGTCTCCGCCAGGCCGAAAGGCATGGCGCAAGACCTGTCCGTCCGTCTGTGATAGCTAATCTCTCACATCGTTGACTTGATCGCAGCGAAACTGTGCACACACACTCCCTGGATGCCAATTCAGAACCTCTGCCCTATTTCTTTCACATGGCCCTGTTACAGTGCCACCAGGAGGCCGCTTTTTGCTAAACACCTTTTCTCACAGTACTCCTACATATTTTGCCCAAACATCACGCAAATCGGTACACAGTATCTCCACAGTCATTAAAAAAAAAACCCTTTCAGATTTTTCATATTCCATCCTGATTGGCTAAAATGGCTTCCAAAGTCTGCAGGACTGCTCCGTTTGGACCAAAATGCCTCACATTATGAACACAGCATGCACTTTCCGTGCAACTTTGCACCCACATTCCCACTATGCCGAGGAAGAAATTCCACTTGAGATTTCTCTAATCAGCCTCATGGTGGCGCTATAACAGCCCGATGTGGAGAGTCAGTGAGAGCTGGATAAACGAGGTAAAATGTGTCAAAAGGAGTCTGTACGGCTGTCGATAAATGAACACATGACGTCGGTGGGAGAGGAGATATTGTGTCTTTTGGACAAACAGCAGCGTGATGCTGATGTTTGTTGTGTGAAGCAGCCTAATGTCAGAGTGTTTGTGTTGGAGCGTCTCAGTGCGGCTGCAGAGTTCATGTGCAACCTCTTCCAGAGAGAGACAGAGACACTAGAAACTCTGCTGGAGAAAAAAAAAAACACTGCTGGGCATTGACTTTCATATGGACAATGATCTACACACTGCAGGTATATCTGCTACACACACAACATCAAACTACACACTACAGGTATGATGCAGCGTTTGCATTCCAGCCTGCATGCCAGCGTAGTTCCCATATGGTTTCAAGGTGGGCTAAACCATATGGACCCCATGTCAGCAATGTCAGCGGCATCCACTTCAGTCCCAACTGCGATGCCCATGCAGGCTATAAGTAGCTTCTACCTGGCCCTTAGGTGGGCCCCAACTAGCCATGTTTATGTGGGACCAAGGCGGGTCCTAACTGGGTTTGCCCATGCAGGCTTTAACTGGGTTCTACCTGGGCCCTAGGTGTACCCTAACCAACCAGAGTGCAGTGCCCATCGCTCCAATTGTTGTGACGTCAGGGCTCTCAATACTGCACATTGGTGGAGGAGGAGGGGCCGCAGGGCGACCGCACACATCGCTGAACCAATGGTAGCCCACGGATGTTTCCTCTGGGGATTTACAATCTGCCCCTCTATGCCACATATCATCCGCACTACAGGGTCTTCACTGACCGAGCCACGGCCCCACTGGCCCTCAGGACGCTACGCCACTTACATGAGCTGCCAAGTGGCCGCGGGCGCTACGTGGGCGTGGCCGCGGGCTAGACGCGAGCCCCCGCGTAGCGGGGGCGAGCTTCTAGTCCTTACAAGGGACAAACTTGATGGCTCAGCTTTGCCCAAAAGAATGGTGGAGGGGGGGGGGGTAATTTTAAATGCTTGTGACTTGGAGGTTAAGTCAGATGACAAATTTATCCCCCATTAATGATAATAATACCCTTGCAGGTCTATTTTCAGCCAATGGTGGTTGCCATCAGCTACATTTTTAGCCTGCCTAAATTGCTCCGTGCTTTTTTCCAGATCCCGGGTTCTGGGGGTGGGGGGGGGATAGTCGCTGGCGCGGCGACCTCAAACCGCAGCGTGGAGCTACGTCAGGCCCATTAAAACGCCAGGAGCTCGCTAAGTATAGGGAGCGAGTCTCACGTCTCACTCAGTTCCCCTCTCTCTCTCTCTCTCTCTCTCTCTCTCTCTCTCTCTCTCTCTCCACTATGGTTCTCAAACGTTTTAATTTCAAGGACCCCCAGTTTGTTATGCATTAGGCCCCGGACCCCCATAATTGATAGAGTACAAACGGACCCATTAGGGACCCATTACGTTGTAGATTTTGAGTATTATTACAAAACATACATTAACCACTTCAGCCCTATATACATTTCGGCCATTTGAAAATAGCAGATCTACAAGCAGAGATTTTTATACACTTGAAAACTTGAAATGGGACATTCTGCACAATGAGTACTTTTACTTTTGGTACTTTAAGTCCATTTTACTGCCAACACTTTTGTACTTTTGTACATCTTTAATTCCGGACTTTTACCTGTAACAGAGTATTTCTACATTGCAGTATTGATACTTTTACTTACTGTAAGTACAACATTTTTGTACTTTTTTCACCACTGCTGTCTGTCTGTCTGTCTGTCTGTCTGTCTGCCTGCCTCTCATTACGGTCTTGTGTCTGAGGTCATGAGTCATGTCACCTCGACACAGGCCCGGTGGGTCTTCCAGAGGAACTAGCATACCACAGATTTGAGAGTAAGCATGTTAAAGTGCATGTCAGACATGCATACATGCTGAGGCTGAGGGCCTCTCCCACGTTATTATGGCTGTAACTGTGATCTACAGCAGTAACCAGGGTTGCCAGATCTGCTTATCATAATTTCCCCGCAAGATTTTATTTGAAAATAGCCGGTCTACAAGCTCACAACGCGTCGCATCGCGACGCGTTGTGAGCTTGTAGATCTGCTATTTTCAAATAGCTGATGTATTATGTTAAAGTGCTCATGTGGCCCATAGTCGCGTTGCTTGTTTCTCTCACAGAATCTGGCAACACTGGCAGTAACTGTGATCTACAGCAGTCTGGCTGGCTGCACATGTCTCTCACTCATTATCTCCTCCGCTCTCTGCCGCTCGCTGGTGTCACCCTGACGGAAATAGCCGATCCACAACAGTGGTGGAAAAAGTGCTCCAATTTATTTACTTAAGTAAAAGTATCAATACTGCAATGGTTTGAATGTAGAAATACTCTCCTACAAGTAAATGTCCGGAATTAAACATTTACTTGAGTAAAAGTACAAAAGGGCGATATATGGCAATACATTGACTTCAAGAATTGAAACTTCAATATCGAGATATAGGATTTTTACTTTTATTTTAAGTCTACTTTCATTGTCTCTCTCCACTCCTCTCGTCTCGTTCTCAGCTCTCATAGAGCTCTGGTGCCAATATCAACCTGTGCCATCCAGGTTTCAGTAAAGGCATGTAATACATGGACATACATTACATTGTCTAATTCAAGTTCCTTATAGTTATGGTACAGTATACTGTATTTTTCCATAGTTTTTTATTTATATATTTTGGTTTTGGATTCAGTTTAGTTTCAGTTAGATTCAAGAGTGGTTTTGGTAGTTGGTAGTTTCAGTTTAGCTTTCACTGTTTATAATGTTTGGTTTTAGTTTCAGTATTAATTTCGGTTTCAGTATTTGTCAGGGATGAGATTAAGAAATTCAGAATAGAAACACTGTGTGAAGGCAATTTACACACAGTCATGTACTCTTGGATGCACTAGAAGTGTTTTTTCCCCTTTCTTTCATTTTTATGTGTCAATAAAAAGAAATGAGAAGAAATAAATATTTGGACCCCATTACTTGTTCACCTTGGAGTTGTTGGAGCAGTGCGTTGTGAACAGGTGTTATACTGCTTTGTGTTTTAATAGCTTTATTAATGCGGCCGCTGTTCTCTAATGGTATTTCGCCCCCAGGGACAGTAAATATCACGTGGAACTCAAACTTGTGGTATGGACACATATCAAGTATGCTGTGAGAAAAATGATCTCTGTTTACGCACTGTGTGTGTGTGTGTGTGTGTGTGTGTGTGTGTGCGTGCTCGCAGGAAGAAGCAGGGTGACAACATATTGTTCAAGTGTCGTTGAGCTGAACACACACGCATTAACACACACTCACACAGGCATACAACAGTCAGTGGTGGAAAAGGTACTCGCATTCTTTACTAAAGTAAAAGTATTGATACTGCAATATAGAAGTACTCTGTTACAAGTAAAAGTTTGGAATTCAAAATGTACTTGAGTAAAAGTATGGGCATCAAAATGTACTTAAAGTACCAAAAGTAAAAGTAGTCATTATGCAGAATGTCCCATTTCAAGTTTTTCAAATGTATGAAAATATTTTGAAAATAGCCGATCTACAAGCTCACAATGCGTCGCATCGCAACGCATTGTGAGCTTGTAGATCTGCTATTTTCAAATGGACGAAATATATACAGGGCTGAAGTGGTATGTTTTGTAATAATAATCAAAATCTACAAAGTAACTAGTATTGATCAACCCCGGCTGGGTCACCTGGGCGAGGGTGTATGTTGTTGCGAGACCTGAAACACCCTATGACCCCAGGCTACAACACTGATGATACGTCCCAGGTGCATCCATGCGATGTTTTCTTTATAGTTAGTGATTCTATTTAGTGGCTCATAGGAATTAGACTATGTGACAACCAGGAATAGTTTGGTGACCACCGGAGAGACGGAATTGACGGAGTGACAGCCGGAATGTAGACGGTATCCCGGGAGCAGTATGGGTTAGCGCCCCAGCCTGTGTCTTCCGTGAGGAAGAAGCCCAACAAACCCACGGTGAGGCCTTTAGGAGGGCCATTCAAGCAAGCCGCAAGTGGAGCCTGCAGTACCACCACGGCCCAAGGAATCATCACGCCAGAAGGAAATGTTTGGACTTGATGAGACGAAGGAGGAGCCCGGCCAGGAGACAACCCACAGAGCCTAGTCCCTCCACGTGCCAGAGCCTCCCCGAGTCCCGGCAGAGTAGTTCCGGAGAAGCGGACTGAGTGGCCCTGTCATTCCCTATAGGACTGACCGTGGGTGCTACTGGGACGTAAGTCGGGGCTTGATCAACCCTGGCTGGGTCACTTGGGCGAGGGTGTATGTTGTTGCGAGACCTGAAACACCCTATGACCCCAGGCTACAACACCGATGATACGTCCCAGGTGCATCCATGCGATGTTTTCTTTATAGTAACTATTTTCTTACGTGTCCTGATCCAAAAAAAAAATCTGAAATAATTAAAGACAGTTAAATAGGGACAATACTCATCTGCAAGCTAGACCAGCTATTCAGTCTGGCTGTATTCAATCCTACCCTTTCTTTTCAAAAGTGTCTCTACGCCTTTTCAGCAATAATACTATACTAATAATATCAAACAGTTCATACTGTAAATTCCATGGCAGCAATAATAATAAAAATGTCGAATTTGCTGAGTCACCAATCAGCCAAAAAGGCTATAAAATAAAGCAGCAATCTCTCTTTACCTTTTAAACAAAATGTTTTTAAAAGGCAGCCAACAAAACCTGAGCAACAAGTAATATGTACTACTTTTTTACATAGTAATATGTGTATGTGTACACACACACACACACACACACACAGACACACACACAGACACACACACACACACACACACACACACACACACACACACACACACACACACACACACACACACACACACACACACACACACACACACACACACACACACACCCTGTGGAACAGATGACAGGGTTATTTCAGTATCATGAGTAATAGGGGTAATAGGTGCTTTTCAGGGCTGGGCAGTGGCATGGGACGGGAACTTCCCCGTTTGATGCATCGGGCCGATAGATAGGCATCTTATGACATAAGTATGCGTGCATGCGGAGGGATCGGCTTCTTTCACTGTAAAGGAAATGAAAGCCTGACAGAGTCTGGACTAACAGGCCGGCGATGAAAGCTCTACAGGACGTGATTTAAAATGTGCCTGATGGACCATAAAGTGTGACAGTTATGTTGCATGCGGTGAGCTCTGGACAGTGGTGAAAAAAGTACTCAAGACATAAAAGTATCAATTCTGCAATGTAGAAGTACTCTGTTACAAGTAAAAGTCCGGAATTGAATATTAATTTGCTTGAGTAAAAGTACAAAAGTATCGGTATCAAAATGTACTTAAAGTACCAAAAGTAAAAGTACTAAAATGTTTGAAAATAGCAGATCTACAAGCTCAGAATGCGTCGACGCGTTGTGAGCTTGTAGATCTGCTATTTTCAAATAGCCTAGGTATAAAATAGGGCTAAAATAGGGCTAAAGTGGTTAATGTACTGTATGTTTTATAATGTAATCATTTATATCTATATAACTAGAAACTAAAGTATTCAAATAATTGCAGTGGAGTAAAAGTACAATATTTACCTCTGAGATGTAGTGGAGTAGAAGTAAAAGTATTGGAAATTGGAAATACTCAAGTAAAGTACAAATACCTCAAAATTGTACTTAAGTACAGTACTTCAGTACATGTACTTAGTTACTTCTGGATGGGGTGAATCATTGTGTATTCATGATAAAGTACAGCATAAAGGAGCAGATTCATTGTGCAGGATATTCGGGTAATGCTAACTGGTATATCTGGTAATATTGAGGTTTGTTATCAGCTATATCATTAGCTAGCTATCCTCTGTGTGAAAGGGCAAGAGCGCTTTGGTAGAGGTTTGGGTTGTATTGTTACCTTCAGGGACGTCACAGGCTCTCAGAAGGTGGGGGGGATGGACTTTCGGTGGACTATACCCCTTACTTTACACTTTGGCTATTCAAAAATAGCAGATATACAAGCTCATAGCGCGGCACCGAGTGCCGCGCTATGAGCTTGTAGATCTGCTATTTTTTTTAAAGCGTGAAAAATATTTGTAACTGTCAAATGTAAACAAATTCTGTATTTTCAATTTTTTTTTTTTTTCTCGTGTTTTGGTTACTTTATTTCGGTTTTAGGGTTAGGTTATTTAATTCTTATTTTTGCCTGATTTCACCGATTTATTATAAAAAAAAACAATATTTTTTATTTTTTCAAAAAGTGGGGGTTATGAAATCACGGATCTGTGTGAGTGAGGGTGTCGTGTCGTACGCACAGTGAATGACCGTGCCTAATACCTTGCCATGATGCAACTCCAATGGTGGACCAGAAATACAAAATTATTGCTCCATTGTTTAGAAATTGATCATTCAAAATATGCTCCTCATTGACTTACATTGTAGTGTTGATTTTGACAGCACATTTTTATTCAGTTTTAGTCAGTCTTTTGACTCAAAATCCATTTAGTTTTAGTGATATTTTGGCTGCAGATTTGTCCTACCGCCCTAGCAGGACAAGGAAAGCTGTTGAATCAATCACTCTAAGTGGGTTAGCTCGCCATCATTTTCACACACGGATCAGAGCTCCTCAGTCAGAGAACACAAACACAACCTGGCCTGTATGCAACATAAAAGGCCCATGTAAATTCCATGCAAATTCCATGCATGTAAAATGCATGAACTAAATGACAATTGACAACCAGATTAAACACAACCACTGAACATTACACCTTCTATTATTACTTTAATAATGATTGATCAGTGATTGCTGATTTCTGACTAGTCAGTGATCGCTGAGTGCTGTGACTAGTCAGTGACTGCCGATTACCACTTCTGGGGAATTCCCACCCACTGGAATACACCGATCTACAGCGTTATGAGCTTGTAGATCGGCTATTTTTTGGCTAATGTGCCCCACAGAATCTGGATGCTGAGGTTCAAGTGATGAAGCACATACTGCCTTGTTTCCCTTCTGCTGCTATCCTCTGAACATGGGGACAACATGCAAACTCCACACAGACAGGCCCTAGCCACAGCCCCAGTGAGACTCAAAGCCAACATGGAACATGTTGTGAATCAACAGTGCTAACCACTCACCCACTGTGCCATTAATTACATTTCTAGTGAAACTGACTCATGATTGGAAACCATAAGGTGTGGCCCTGTTATGGTGGACACACAACACAACACAACACAACACTGTAAGACGTTGTGACAATAACTCTAAAAATAGGTTTACTGTTATGGACAATGAGGAAGTCCCAACGCGTTCTGTTATTTTGCAACGTGACCTTTGACCTTGAGCGACCTTAATAATTAACATCACAAAAAACACCTTAAATAAGGAACAACAGTATACAATAGTATACAGTACACCCTAGTATTAGTGGTGTAAAACATGTGAGTACTTTTTCCACCACTGCACCCTATAGTGCAATAGTCTGCACTATGCAAAACACACAGTTACAGTGTCATTCATTACAGTATCCCGCCCAAAGCACATAAGCAGATACATAAGCAAATGTATACACAGACACACGGTATACAACGGTGTACCTCTAATCGGTCTCATTACAGTATCCCGCCCCAAGCTCAGGCAAAAGAAGTTAGATACCTTAGTCTGACCATATCATTACATTATCGGGGCGTTATGACAGTAACAGGTTATATTATATTTATGACTCCATAAATTACCCAGTTATTGCATGCAGCAGTAGTTATATATGAGCTCTTGGCATCCGCGTAAGTGCATCGTAAATCTTCAGACATTGAGGTTTAATAGTCAGTTTAATTGTCAGTGCTGGGTGAAAATTGTTTTTGTGAGTCACTGTGTCGTGCTAGGGAACACTATCACTACACTATCTTATGTCATTTATTTTCCATCATCAGATTACTGTGGAGAGTCATCGTCTCTCCACAGTAATTGTTAATCTATCCATTAATTTTGGAACTCTGAGAGTTTACTCTGACCGCGTTTGCACGTCAAATGAGCCTGTCTGTTGCTACATTTGCACATTTGTTCCATCCAGAACAGGGTTTTTTGGAGTAAAGGTTGCAACATAAAGACTAAGTACAGGGAGGGAGACTTCACACTATAGAATAGAATAGAATAGAACTCATAGTTCTCATAGCGCGGCACCAAGCGGCACCGAGTGCCGCGCTATGAGCTTGTAGATCTGCTATTTTTGAAAAATCTTGAACATTTTTTTTGTGTGATTTTTTTAGAAGGATTTAGAAAACATTTTTAACACATCGGGTGCCAGCGTTTTTTCATAACAACTTACCGTGGGTGCCAGCATTCTCCCATTGACTGCGCTTTGCTGTTTGTTGTTTCCGCGTGCGTTACAAGCAAATCCACGCAAAAAAAAGCATCGATTCATGTTCTGCCATGAGCCTGGCTACAGGCTGGAACCATAACATCCCCTCGCGGGTTACAACGGGGGGGGGAATCGCGCATCGCGCATGACCGTTTTTCCCCACAGGAAACAGATTCGGAGATATAGGCGTTTCAAAGTAGGAAATAGACAGGAACCGGATGGGGGGAAAAAAAGTGTTTCCGGTGAGCGATCTGGCACTTCCTTCGCAGGATTACAATGGGTGCTCCCAGAGCTGCTCTAGCCCCGCCCGCGCGGAGAAAAACGAAAAAAAAAAAAAGACTGAAATCACGGTTCAGACCGTGTTCGGCACCGAAGCTTCGGAACCGCCACTAAGTAAACACACGGTTCAGACCGTGTTTGGCACCCGATGTGTTAAGAATCGCCTCAGATCTTAATGGGTTAAAAGTGCCAAATGGATTGAACACAAAAAAAGCTGAAGCTTGTTTCCATTGTGGTCCATTATAAAACATACAACACCCAACAGATACAAACAACCAAACAAAAGCACAACAATAAATACTAATTGTATAGACCGTTAAGAACAGTAAACATATTGTAGGACAATCGACTGAACAAAGGCACACCGAAAGAGTGTGTTTAGCTACAGTAAGTCCACTTATTATTTAAAGCCTCACTATGTGACTTTTTTTTTATGAATAAAATGTAATTTCGTCCAGTCTGTATGGTAGAGCATGTTAATACAATATACTGTAACTTATACAATCGGGGTGGTTGTATTTTGTCTCCCTGCTCTTCTATTGGGACATTTAGATCGTGTCAAAGGTCATGTCTCACCTAGGAACAGGATCTGACAAGAATTTTGACCTGATGATCAAGATTCAATTAAACCCCCCCGAGCAAGCAGGTCGGCTCTATTAGCTTAAAGGGATAGTTCACCCCCCAAATATTTTTTTTTCTATCGATTAGTCACCCCATGGAGACTTGAATTCATGGATATATATATATTTTTTAATATATCTTTGGGGGCTTTTTCTGCCTTTATTGATAGGATAGTAGGTTGATAGGAAATGGGGAGAGAGATGGGGGGGTGACATACAGCAAAGGTTGTAGGGTTCGGGAGTCGAACCCACGACACGTTGTCAAGCTGGATTACCAGCATTATGTGGTATGTGCCTGGACCGCTAGGCCAGCGGACGCCCCCCTCATGGATATTTTTTGGTAAAAATGTCAGCACTTGCGCAGGAAACCCGGTTCGAATACGGGGTAGAAGAGGAAAGTTACATAGTGCTGCTTTAAACGAGGCCATGACTTAAGGTCAACCTTGGAAACGGCTGCCTGTGTGTGTGTAGTTGTGTGTGTAGTTGTGTGTGTAGTTGTGTGTGCTGTACAACAAGATGTACTGTTGAGAGAGTGCAATGCAGGACACGCGCACACAGTGGGAGGAGTTTAGCAGCAAATTTATGCTTTGTTTACTCATGGCTTTGCACCCTGAAATGTATGGTTTCTTTTTTTTCTAAAAATAAGGCTTAAAAAAACAACGCAGTATTTACTGTGCATATATACCTTGCACAGTGTGGTCATTTATGCCAACAGTACATGCACCGTTTATAGATACATACGGGCATAGCGAGAGACTTGCTACAAACAGAACTTTGTTTATACTGTACTGTACATACAGTATAGAGTATACCTTAAATGAAATCCTTTTTTGTCCCCTGAAACAGACAGAGAAGAGCAGCACATTCACAGAGAATATGTGCGTGAGTATAATAC